>NW_024412411.1:7398658-7412545 GCF_014898765.1 Herpailurus yagouaroundi
GAGAGAGAGAGAGAGAGAGAGAGAGAAGCATGCACACAAGCAGGCAGGGGCAGAGAGAGAGAGAGAGAGAGAGAGAGAGAGAGAGAGAGAGAGCAGGAGACACAGCAGGCTCCAGGCTCCTAGCTGTCAGCACAGAGCCCAATGTGGGGCTCAAACTCAAGAACCATGAGAGATCATGACCTGAGCCAAAGTCCGATGCTCAACGGACTGTGACACCCAGGTACTGGCCTCTCCATCTTTTTTTAATGCATGTTTTAACCTAGCTGAGATTATACTATAAATGCAATTTTATCTGTTCACTTAAAATATTCATTTAACATGAGAAAAATTTCCAATGCTATTAAAATCCTAAGTTTTAGTAGCTGAATTTGCAGAAGTAGATACAGCCAAACTTACTTAACTGTTCTATTATTGGGTACTTAAGTCGTTGCCAAATTTTGCTGTATGGGGAGGGGTGAGGGTTTGGAGGCATACATAGTTGAGTTCCAGTCTGCTTACTAGCTGTGTAGCCCTGGGTAGATTACTTAATTTCAAATTCATCATCTGAAAATGGTGATGGGTTCCTTAGGTGGCTCAGTTGGTTAAGTGTCTGACTCTTGATTTTGGCTCAGGTCATGATCTCATGATCATGGGATCCAGCACTACATTGGGCTCCACACTGGGCATGGAGCCTGCTTGAGATTCTCTTTCTCCCTCTCCCTCTATCCCCCACTCCCCATTCACTCTTGTGTGCACACACACACTCTCTCTCTCCCCCCCCCATAATAAAAAATTAAAAAATAAAAGTAGGGATGACAGTTCCTATCTCCTAGGTTTTTTGTGAGGATTGAGTGATAAGTGTAAACACCAAAAGCAGTTCTTGGCACATAGCAGGTGTTTAATAAATGACACTGTGATGGGACATCTTTCTGCAGGAACATTGGTCCCCATTTTGGATGATTTTATTGAATTCTGAGGTTTTTTTTTTTTTTTTTTTTACTTCCCCAAATTGCCCTCTGCTGTATAGCATACTGATTAAAAAGAAAGACTTGCTGGGGCGGGGTGGGTGGCTGTCTGGCTGGCTCAGTCAGTAGAGCATGCAACTCTTGATCCTGGGATTGTGAGTTCAAGTCCCATGTTGGGTGTATAGAATAAAATATTTTTTTTAGGGGTGCGTGGGTGGCTCAGTTGGTTAAGTGTCCAACTTTGGCTCAGGTCATGATCTCCTGGTCTGTGGGTTCGAGCCCTGCATTGGACTCTGTGCTGACAGCCTGGACCCTGCTCAGATTCTATGTCTCCCTCTCTCTGCCCCTCCCCTGCTTGCACGCAGACTCTCTCTCTCTCTCAAAAAATATATGTAAAAATTTTTAAAAAATGAAATCTTTTTTTAAACATTTTTTCTCATTTTATTTATTTTAGAGAGAGCAGGTGTAAGCAGGGGAGAGGGGCAGAGGGAGAAAGAGAGAATCTTCAGTAGGCTCCACACTCAGCACAGAGCCTGACACAGGGCTCAATCCCATGGTCCTGGGATCATGGCCTGAGTTGAAATCAAGAGCCAGATACTTAATTGACTGAGCCACCCAGGTGCTCCCAAAATAAAATCTTTAAAGAAAAAAAAGAAGAAAAACTTAGCAATCAGGCTCTAGGGTTTCCAATCTTGGTTTTACCAGTCACTAAGCTGTTAAACTTCACACATAAGTGGTTAACTTCTGTATAGCTCGGTTTCTTTATTTATATAAGATGAGAAAGATGATGGTACATATCTCATGGTATTGTCTTGAGAACTGAATTACTATATAGAAAATACTTAGAATTGCCTCATACACGGTAAGCATTTTGTATCTGTGATTACTGTTATCATCATCATTATTTATTGGTCATTGCCATCAGTCAGAATTTCTCACTGGCTGACTTTTTCCTCAGATTTCCCACTCCATTGCACAGTTCCTTAACTCCCTTCTTCCTCTTCTCTGTTCTCCCGGACCCAAAATCCAATTCTTATTTTATGTTATCTCTGTTTAGATTTTTCCTTCCAAACCATATCTGAGGGGCTGAAATTTTCTGGGAAATGTCATAATAGAAACATTCACCTAGCACTTACTGTGTGCCAAGCACTGTGCTACATGCTTTATGTGGATCAACTCACTTAATTCTCACCACAGTCTTATGAGGTAGATAAAACTATTATGCCCACTTTATAGATGGAAGACATTGCAGTTTTGGAAATATGTAACAACTTACCAAAGGCCATACTCTAGGAATTGGGGGAGTCGGGAATTGAACCCAGGTTTGTGGGATTCCATATCCTATGCTCTAACCATTGGAAGATGGTATTGCACAGTGGTTGAGATTGTACACTTCAGTGTCAGACTGTGTTGAAATTCTGGATTTGTTACTGTCACTTATTACTGTCATACCTAAGTGGCTCTTGAAAGGAATTGCCGGGGCGCCTGGGTGGCGCAGTCGGTTAAGCGTCCGACTTCAGCCAGGTCACGATCTCGTGGTCCGTGAGTTCGAGCCCCACATCGGGCTCTGGGCTGATGGCTCAGAGCCTGGAGCCTGTTTCCGATTCTGTGTCTCCCTCTCTCTCTGCCCCTCCCCCGTTCATGCTCTGTCTCTCTCTGTCCCAAAAATAAATAAATGTTGGAAAAAAAAATTTTTTAAAAAATAAAAAAAAAAAAAGAAAGGAATTGCCATTCACTTTAGATAGAAGCAAATGTGATCCAGTTGTGTTTTTCTATAGTGTTTTCTCCAATACCCAGCATGGAACCTGCTGCAGAACAGAGATGCCTTATAAACATATGCTCAAACAAATGCATTCAATATACTATTATAGGCACTGTATGGGTTATGAATGTGATTGATTTATTGTCCTTGCCTTCAAGGAATTTACAGACTAGGAGAAACTACACAGGTGTTAAATCATCATGATATCAGAAAAAATGTGCCAATGCTTCTATATAAAAACAAAACTATCTACAAAAACAAACAAGAGGGAGAGGGTAATTCATTTTGCGGCATCCACGAAGGCCTCCTGGAGAAGTTATTGTTTGAGATGGTCTTAAAAAAAGGTAATCTTTTTTAGAAGGAGGGTGGGAAGGAATAGTATTCTAGGTAAAAAGAATAGCAAGAAAAAGGCATAGAGTAAGGAGGGTTTGAGGTATGTTCAAGGAGTGGCAAGTGACTGAATAAAGCCTGAGCATAGTTTTGGGGTATGAGAAAGAGTTGAGTAAGGGCAAGGTGATGTCCAATCTTGGATGTCACTGAAGTGGACATTTTGGACTGCTCAGCATTCATTCATCTACTTCCGGTAACAACCCCTGATTTTCATTTGGGGATCTACTCTACCTTATTCTCAGTCCAATATGGTTGGGCAGGGCAGACCCCATCCATACACATGGTGCAGACCCAGGCCAACTGATGCATAGTACATCACTGCTAACAGTGACACATGTCCACATCAGACCAAAAGAGCCCCCCAAATTCAGTGTTTCCTATACCTTATACTTTTAATTTGGGAGGAATGGGTTCCCTTTTTCCATAGGATTGGACCTAAGAGTGTGCAGGCTGGGGCAACAGCAACCATCTTGCCACTATGAAGGGACAGCTGATCAAGAAAGAGATTACAAATAAAAAAAAAAAAAAAAAAAAAAAAGTAAAGCAAAGCTAAGCACTTGAGAGAAACCAGTCCTGGCAAAACCAGCACTTCTGAACTTCTCCAGTATGTAAAGCATACTACCCTGCCTTAAGTTTTCTCAAGCCAGTTCAAGTTGCATCTCTATCACCTGCAATCAAAAGGGCTTTGACACAGTCATGCTAGGAATTTTTATTTTATCGTGTAGGTGATGGATTCAATGAAAGGATTCACATGGGCTGGTCACATGAACCCATTTGTGTTGTGTCAAGCTTGCTTTGGCATCTGGTGGGGAGACAGATACTCTGAAGACAGATGGATGTAGATTTAAACCCCATCTGTGTCATTTATTTGCCCTGTGATCTCAGGAAGTGTATCAGTCAGGGTTCTATCAGAGAAACAGAGCCTGTATCTCTCTGTATATACATATATTCTCTACAGCCGAATATATGTATATCTGTAGAGAGAGGGAGAGGAGGAGATAGGGAGGGAGGGAGAGATTGACTTATTGCAAGAAATTGCCTTTTGGGATTATGGTTGTTGGCAAGTCTGGAATCCGTAGGGCAGGCCAGCAGGCTGGAAATTCTCAAGTAGGAGGAGCCAAAGCAACAGTCCAGAGGTGAATTTCCTCCTCCTGCAGGAAACCTCAGTTTTCCTCTTAAGGCCTTTTTAACTGACTGGATGGGGCCTATCCAGATTTTGAGGATAGTCTCCATTATCTAAAAGTCAACTGATTATAAGTAGTAACCACATCTACAAAATAACTACATCAGTCCGTAGATTTGATTTCATTTTTTTTAAGTGTATTTATTTATTTTGAGAGAGAGAGAGAGAGAGAGCACGTGAGCAGGAAACAGAAAAGGAGAGAAAGAATCCCAAGCAGGCTCTGCACTGGCAGCACAGGGCCCAACATAGGGCTCGCACTCTTGAACTGTGAGACCATGACCTGAGCCAAAATCAAGAGTGGCATTCAACTGACTGAACCACCGAGGCACCCCTGATTTGATTTCATTAAAAAAAATTTTTTTTTAAGGTTTTTATTTATTTTTGAGACAGAGAGAGACAGAGCATGAGCAGGGGAGGGGCAGAGAGGGAGGGAAACACAGAATCTGAAGCAGGCTCCAGGCTCTGAACTGTCAGCAGAGAGCTCGATGCGGGGCTTGAACTCACAGACTGTGAGATCATGACCTGAATCGAAGTCAGACGCCCAACCGACTGAGCCACCCAGGCGCCCACTGATTTCATTTTTAATTAAGTAATTGAGTACTATAGTATAACCATATCAGCACATAAACTAACCATCATGGGAATTTACTTACTTTCTGAGTTTCCTCAGCTATAAAATTGAGATACTGAGCATTACTTACCCTATACGTGAAAATATACAAAAAGCAGAACTTTACATAAAGCAAGGCATTGCACTTGATGCAGGAGCAGCTCAGTTTATGGGAATAAGTGAGGAAGACAGCAACAGGTTAGAAAAGCAGGAGTTGGTTTGGTTTGGATAAGAATATATGTTTCCTATCCTAATGCCTTTTAAAAAAAGTGTTTATTTATTTTGAGAGAAGGAGAGTAAGAGAGACAGTGTGTGCAAGGGGAGGGGAAGAGAGAGAGGGAGAGAGAGACAATCCCAAACAGGCTCTGCACTGCCAGCACAAAGCTGGACGTAGGGCTTGATCTACGAACAATGGGATCTTGACCTACCTAAATCAAAAGTCAGCCAAGGGGATCCTGGGTAGCTCAACCAGTTAAGCCTCTGGCTCTTGGTTTCAGCTGGGGTCATAATCCCACTGTTGGTAGGATGGAGCCCCTGTGCTGGGCTCTGCTGGGCTCTGCGTTGACAGCATGAAGCCTGCTTAGGATTTTCTCTCTCCCTGTCTCTATGCCCCTCCTGTGTTCTCTGTGTCTCTCAAAATAAATTAATAAGCTTTAAAAAAAAAAAAAGAGAGAAAAGAGCGGGAAGCTTAACCAACTGAACCACCCAGGTGCCCCCTGGATGCTTTTTAAGTAAAAGTAATATAAGTATGTGGGAAACAGGTCAAACCAGTTCAACTTGGTAGTTAGTTTCCCTCCTACTCCAGATCGTCAGGCCTTTTACTCAGAAGTAATCAATGTTGATAGTTTCCTAATGTTTTTCCTGGATTTTGTTCTATATGTGCACACACACACACACACACACACACACACCTTTTTTCACACACAGTTCCCCTCCCCCCAAGGGAGGGGAATCTTGCTGTTTTAATTTTATAGTGTATTTTGGAGGATGTTCCATTTCTTCACATACAAATGTATTTCTTTTAAAAAATGGCCACAGAGTGTTCCATTGTGTGGTTAAACAATTATTTATTTATTTAATAAGTCCCTAGCTGATGGCCATTTAGATTCCTAACTTTTTTGTTATAAATAATCCAAGAGAAAACATCTTTGTACATATGCTTTTGCATAATGTACAAGAATGTCTGTAAGATAAATTTTTAGAACTGCAAGTGCTGCGTTAAAAGGTTTGCACATTTGAAATGTCAATAAATGGTACCAACCAAGGGCGCCTGGGTGGCTCAGGCTGTTGAGTGTCCGACTTCGGCTCAGGTCATGATCTCACGGTTTGTTAGTTCAAGCCCTGTGCCGGGGGCCTCTCTGCTGTCAGTGCGGAGGCCGCTTGGGATCCTCTGTTCCCCTCCCCCTCTTGTGTACACACACAGCCCTCTTTCTCTCTCAAAAATAAATAAACATAAAAAAATGGTACCAACTAGTCCTTCAAAGAAATCACATTAGTTTATGTCCCACCAATAATATATGAGGGTGCTTGCTTCCCTACCCCTTTATGAACATGACCATCCTGGATTTAAACCCACTTTTTTTCTTTTAAAGTAGCAAAATACATATTTAAAAGAACAGGCATCATAACGATCCCTTTTCTGGGAAAGAGTTGCAGTTTTGTTTGGGTTTTAGCTTTCTGATAGCAGAGCTCAGCCTGTGTTCACCACTCTGAAGGGTTGGGACAGATGACAGAATAATTCCAGATCATCAGGCAAAAGGGCAGGCCAGACCCCAGGCCTGTGCCTTGCCTGATGATAGAAATGCAAACAAGCCCGGTTCTATTATAGAACACAAGGCCATTGTCGGGAAACCACAAATTGCTGACTTGCTCCTGCAAACAATCGATATTCAGAAGCTGAGTCCAGGAATTCTAAAGCTGCACCCTGCATAAAGGACTGAGGGGAGGTGGAGAGGAACGAGGACAGTCTTTTAGAAGGGAAACCAGCAACAGAGAGCCACCAAGAAGGCCCTGTGTCCCCTTCACTGCTCCCTCTAATGATCCCAGAATCAGAGGCTGCCAAAGCTGGAGTGGATTGGAATTTATCCCATCTTAACAGAGGGTGCACATGGAGGTAAAGAACCAGGGCAGTTTCAAGAAGTAAGTGTGCATTTTCAGTGAAAGAGTGCACTACAGTGGTCAGTAGGTACACCTGCGCTCAAATCCTGACTCAGTCACTTACCAGCTCTATGACCTTGGGCACAGCACTTCATCTCTTTCAGCCTCAGTTTCCTCATCTATAGAATGGACATAATAACCCTTATCTCATGAGGTCCTTGTGAGGATTTGATTGAATGATTATGTTTGTTTTTTTTTAAATTTTTTTTTCAACGTTTATTTATTTTTGGGACAGAGAGAGACAGAGCATGAACAGGGGAGGGGCAGAGAGAGAGGGAGACACAGAATCAGAAACAGGCTCCAGGCTCTGAGCCATCAGCCCAGAGCCCGACGTGGGGCTCGAACTCACGGACCTCGAGATCGTGACCTGGCTGAAGTCGGACGCTTAACCGACTGCACCACCCAGGCGCCCCTGAATGATTATGTTTGTAAATAACAGCATGGTGCCTGGCTCTTTATGAGGGCCTAACAGATTATTATTATTATTATTATTGTAATTAAAAATAGCAAGAGGAGCTTAGTGGATGAAGTAAGGAAAGCTTCCTGGAGGAGAGGCCATTTGAATTAGATCTTAAAGAATTGGGAAGATTTGGCACACTGGAATGAATAAAGAGAATGAATGAAGTTCATGTGTATGTCTCTCTTACAGCTTCTCGGGCCTGACCAGGAGACATGCAGAGGCCTCACTGGTAGGCTAGCATAGAGAGGAGGGCAGAGTACAGAAGGGAAAATTCCACTGTGGAACATGTTAGTCCCCACTTGAATGAGACCTAAGGTAGCACTGGCATGTGGGGTCCAAATTAGAGCCTGGGGCTGGGCACAGTTGTCCAAGTCTCTGCAGTGGAAATGTTTTACCTCATTAAGAGCCCCTTTTGAGATGACTTGACCCCTGGGGTCTTGGGGATACTTGTATTGTACTGGGCTCATGGTACTTAATGATATCGTAGGAACAACCTCTGGGGTTTCCACTGAGCTCAGTGAGGTATATTTTGATCAAACTGTCTGTGTCTCAAATGCTTCATCTTCCATGACAACATGACACAGTCTTCTACCAGTGTCCAACTGCCAACCTTTCATTGCCATGACAACCCACATCTCACGATAGGCACATTGTAAGGAACATGGAGGCCAAGCTTGCTGATATTTCCCCTGCTCCAGCCCCTTTGGAGCCCCTTTGCACTTTGTCCCATGAACTTTTGGCATCTTATGCCCCTTCCTGTGAAGTTCACAAACACTGAAAATTTCCAAATGGAACCGAACTGGGCTGTACCACACATTATGGGAAGAGGGGGGTCTCCCTTTATCAGATGAACACCAGGATTACATAAATCCTGAATGTAAGCTAGGGGACAGACGAGGATCAGTCTGAGGTTCCCAGTTATCTGCCTATTTAATATGTGGGGAAATGTAGGCAACAGAGGCTATAACTACCTAATGCTAAATTTACCAGGAGAGCTTGGACTCCTTAGGCAATACTTTAGCAAGCCATGCCAAAGAGCGGTTCCCCAATTCATACTGAAAATACCTCACCTGCAATGCCTATATCATAGCAGGTGGCAAAGAAACATCTTTGTTCCAGGGAACTTTTCCTTATGAAGCATAGTTTCAACCTATGACTAGAGAGAATGGTCCAGTGGCCAGAGTATAGACAGAAGGACTGACAGAGCTAGAAGTTTTCTGGATCCAGGGAAGGAAGCTGGGGTTCAGACAAAGCCTTGGCCCCTGGCAGGAGAACTGAGCCAACCCAGGGGTAAGGGGGAATGCTGGACCTCAGAGCTCCTCGGAGGCTCACTGGACCAGGCTTGGGGCAGCAAGACCAACTTTCAGAAAGGGGTTCTTGACACACAGCTTGGCTTGGTGTACTGAAATAATCCTCTACAATCTTATATGTGAGTTTGTCTTATAGGATAAGATGGAAGTATTTGTTTTGATTATGTTTGCTTACATGTGAAAAGAAACCATGGGCTGATAAGGTTGACATTTCTTTCTCTAATAGGATTGTAGAGGTCATCAGTCCTGGGCTGATAGAACACTCTGTGATTTCAGTGGCCCAGGTTCCTTCTCTATTGTGGCTTCACCATCCTCAGCATATGGCCTTCATGTCATGGTCCATGATGGCTACTCCTGCCACATGTCTACTATTCCAGCCAGCATAAGGAAGGAAGGGACAAAGAGGGGTACATTCCCTAAATTTAGGGACATGCCTCAGAAGTAACCTACACCACTTCTCACGTCCTGTTGGCCAGATTTTAGTCATATGGCCATACCTACCTGCAAGGGAGGCTGGGAAACATGGTCTTTCTTTTGGGTGGATAAGTGCCTGGCAAAAATTCATGAGTTCTTACAGAAAGAAGTAGGGAAAAACAGATACTGAGGGACAACTAGCAGCCTCTGCTATAGTCAGTTTATCATCTTTTTTCCTAAGGAACTGCATACCTTGAAGTCATAGGGTATGGGCATATCCTTGTGGGAGGACAGGTCTCTTCTTTGAGGGAATGATGATCCTTTGTGAGAGACAATTGTGAAAGAACAATTAAGTACAAGAGAAAAAATTGGTGTGAAAGATATGCCTCAGACAGGCAAATGAAAGACCAGCTGTCTGTCTGGGTCTCTTTCCGGGGATTGGGACTTGGAGCAGTCTACATAGGCCATATAGGACCTTTGATTGCCTCTGATGTATGTACAGAATGAAGCCTCCCGTACAGTGTTCCAAGCTGAAGAGTAGGCCTGACCTGAAGGCGATCTAACTCTTGTTGTCCTTACTATTTATTTCAGTTTTGCCATCCCCTGAGCCCTAGGGCAAGTCTCAACTGCCCATGTGTGGGCATAGCCATGCCACATGGAATTATAAGAGAGGGTATCTGTCCACGTTTGAATGCAGGCTCCATCAGGGCAGGCCCCTTTTCTGTTATGTAAAGGTTGCATGATGGTGAAAGGCATGAGCTTTCATGGATTGCTTCTACTACATTTAACCTCTGCTGCTTCCCTCCTGTGACACCCTCTGGCAGCCCTTCTGTGTGGCAATGACTTAGACGCAGGGTATGTCTCTGGCTTAGCACCACATTCCCAGTGCCAGATGCGTAGGAAACACCCAGTGATTGAATTGGACAAACCTATCAAACAGAATCCTTCATAGTCTGGTTCCAGGGTACATTTTAGTCTATTCCTTTAGCCTAGGGTCTAGCTAGTCTCTAGCCTCAACTGTCTGCATAGAATAAGAGCGGTATTGATAATTATTGTGCAATGCTGGGGCACCTGAGTGGCTCAGTTGGTTAAGTGTCCGACTTCGGCTTAGGTCATGATTTCGCAGTCCGTGAGTTCGAGCCCCGCATCGGGCTCTGTGCTGACAGCTTGGAGCCTGGAGCCTGCTTCCGATTCTGTGTCTCTTTCTCTCTCTGCCCCTCCCCCACGTGCTCTTTCTCTCTATCTCTCTCTCAAAAGTAGATAAACATTAAAAAAAAAGAATTAAGATTCTTGTGCATTGAGCGTGTAACAGGCGCTAGGTGTTGTTCTAAGTGTCTATGTGCATTGACTCATCTGATCCTTACAGAACTCGATCACATGAGTAGAATTATTCTTCCCAGTTGTCTGATTAGGAAATTAGGCTCAGAGAGGTGAAACACTTTGCTGAAGGTCACATAGCCAGCAAGTGGTAGAGCCAGGACTTGAAGTCAGGTAGTGTGCCTAGACCCTCAACCATTCCTATCCCCCACCCGCCTCCCCATCTAGTGCCTCTGTTTCAGAAGTGGCCTTGCTCTTTCTGGTCACTGAGCCTGGGCTCTGCTGGAATGCCTTTCCCCAATTTCTGGCTCTAGCAAACTCTACCTGCCCTTTAAAGTCCAGCCCAGATATTGTTTCTCTAACCTCACCTGTGTCTCCAGTCAGGGAGGGAGGCCGCCCCTCTTTCCTCTTTGTTTCCTTTACTATTTGCTCCCGGCCCTGCACTGGAAGCTCTCCTGAAACAGTGACCCCCAAATCACGCCTTGGTATCCCCAGCTGTCAGCATGGTGCCTATATGTGGAAGGTCCTTTGTTTGTGTTTGTTGAATGAGTAGCTGACTCCACTATTTCACATACAAGGAAACATGTCCAAAGAGGCTGAGGGACTTGTCTGCATCACAAAACAAGTGAGAGAAAAAGGCCAGACCCCAGGACTCCTGACTCCCAGCCCTGCTCTCTCTAATACACAACCACCTTGTCTGTGCGTGGAAAGTTTGGAAAAGCCTTCTTCCTGCATGCTTGAGCCTTTCTTAATTCTGTCTTACATCTCACCCCAAAGAGGACCTCTTTGAGAGTGCTGGTGGGAGAGTGAGTTTTGGCAAGTCTTGTCTGGGAGTCATGAGGAAACAGAGAAAAATAGACAAACAATCCTGGGTTGTATTTTGCTGACCCAGTCCTCAAAAACAGCAGAACAAAACACTCAAAACTCAAGCTGGGGCCTCTGGCCAGCAGGGCACCAGATCAACTTGGATAGAATTCACTAAATGGATCTTCCTCCCTTTTCTTAAAATGGTGGGGCCTGTAGAGAGGAAATGTTTTCTAGTTTGTTTGGATTTTCTTTAAGGCAAAGCAAAAAATATTGAAAATTTCACAAGGCCCTAGAATCTTCCAAATGTAAACAAGCTCTGCTGTAGCTCACTGCCCCATCCTGCCCCATCTCACTGCCAAATTTGAGTCTACTATATCCCTGGATGTGAAGCTCTCCCCACCCCCTCTAGTCAGAAAAGGCTGGAGAAAGAGCTGATCACCATTAATAATAGTTGGAAAAATCAGAGAAATTGTTAAGTAAACATTAAAATTCTTTTATTAACTTTCAACTCCAGTCTTTTGTATAAATATGGTAACATGACAGTGGTGAGAGCACAGGCTTTTGAAACAGCAGATCAGGGTAGCAATCCTGGTTCTACCCATTCTCAGCTGTGTGAATTTGAGTAGGTTAGTCACCCTCTCTGAGCCTCAGTTTTGTTATCTGTAAAACTGGTTAAAGTACATATTGCCTAGGTTGTTGTGAGAACTGAATGGGGTAATGTAAGTACAATGCCCAGCATTGTGCCTGGTACCTAATGAATGCTTAATCAATATTAGCTATTATTATTATTTGCACATGATGTCCTTTTTGGCTAAATACCCTTCCTTGTCTGCCTAAGAAGCTTCTACTCACCCTCTAATACCCATCACAAGGATGTCTCCCTTGGTGAATCATCCTCTGTTTCCTCTCCAGTGTGGTCCCTGGTTCTCTCAGTTCCCCCTTCAGCCCGTCGTCTTTGCCTTTCTAACAGAGCAGGAATCTCACTGGATGGAAATCATTTGTTTCTCTGCCTGTCTTCCCCAATGGGTAATGTCAGCCAGGAGAACAGGCTCAGGTCTGGGCCCCCAGGCCTTAGGAAATGGCATCTCCATCCTTAGATTAGAAACATGAGGAGGCTGGGGACAGGGGAGGCTTGCGGGGCTGGGGACTGCACAACTCCAAGGTGCAGTAGTCACGCTGTATTCTATTCTTCTGTGTGAATAGGGCCCCTGGAGTCATGTGACGTGGTGGCTCTGGGCCTCTGCGTCAGACAGACTTGGTCTCAAATCTTAGCTCTGCCATTTTCTGGCTTCATTCCCTTAGGCCATTTAATCAATGTGGGTCTCGCTGTCTTCACTTGTAAATGGGTGTTATGCTAGTGACCTCTCAGATTGTTGTTAAGATTAAATGAAATCGTATAGGTAACACTCCCAATGGTGCCTGGCCGGTGGTAGTTGTTTTTAATGACAGGATATGTGCCAGAGTTGAGCATCAGACTGTGTTTGCATTATGGTGTGATTCCAAGGCCGTGTGAAGAGGCAGAAGAACCGTGCTCTGGAAGATAAGAACCCTGGGAACAAGGATGTGTGTGTGTTTTCTGTTCTCAACCCCACCATTGTGGTCCATCTTTTCTTCTCTGCCCCGAGCCCATCCCAGTGTTACTGACCACACTTAGCTGGAGGAATCCCAGACAGAAGGGCAGCCGGGAGCCCACCCGGGCTGGACAGGCTGCCTGTGGGGCTGAGAAGCAGCAGCAGCCTCGGGAAGTGGCACTGCTCTGGGCCGGAGCCGTGGTGGAGGTGGTGGTTCAGAGCGTGGGTGGTGGGGCCAACTGCCTACAAATCTCCCTTTGGCCTCTTCCTGGCTGTTTTTCTTCTCTGTGCCTCAGCTCCCTCACTGCACTAGTCAGCCAGGGCGGCCCTGAAAAACAACCACAGACCGGGTGGCTAAAACAAAAGAAATCTATTTCTTCAGTTCTGGAGGTTAGAAGTCCAAAATCAAGGTGTTGGCAAGCGTCGTCTTCTTCTGAGGCCAACCCCCCCTTGGCTTGCGGGTGGCTTCTCCTTGTGTCGTCACTAGGTTTTCCTTCCTGTCTGTGTCCAAATTTCTTATTTTATTTATTTATTCATTTATTTGAGAGGGGCAGAGAAGAGGGAGAGAGAAGCTTAAGCAGGCTCCATGCCCAGTGCAGAGCCTAACACAGGGGCTCGATATCATGACCATGAGATTATGACCTGAGCCGAAATCAAGAGTTGGACACTTAACCAACTGGGCCACCGAGGCACTCCCAAATTTCTGCTTCTTATAAAGACACTAGTCATATTGGATTAGGGTCCAACCTAATGACCTCATTTAACTTAATTTCCTCTTTAGGCCCTTGGCTATTGAACTAAATGTCATTTAATTTACATTAAGTGGCCAGGTTGAGGGGAGAACCCGGTCTGAATCCTCCTTCAGGATTATTTCTACTCAACTGTGAGGCCACGAACAGAACTGGGTTTCCAAGTGCCAGGACTCTGGTCCAGGCCTTTCCACCAGCGTTCTAGGTGACCTT
>NW_024412411.1:7412555-7595245 GCF_014898765.1 Herpailurus yagouaroundi
GGACAGGGAAGGGATTTGCCCAAGGTCACCTAGAACGCTGGTGGAAAAGCCTGGACCAGAGTCCTGGCACTTGGAAACCCAGTTCTGTTCTTGGCCTCACAGTTGAGTAGAAATAATCCTGAAGGAGGATTCAGACCGGGTTCTCTCCTCAACTTGGCCACTTAATGTAAATTAAATGACATTTAGTTCAATAGCCAAGGGCCTAATATGTGCCAGGCATGTACTTACATGCAGTGTGGCCACAGGAAAGTAATTTTCTCTCTCTGCACTTCAGTTTCCTTATCTCTGAAAAAAGCCCCCTATGCTCCTTCTCTCAGAGCTGCTATTGTGGGGATTAAATGAGAAAAAGGAAGCAAAGTGCTTTGTAAACTGTAAAGTGATGTGTACCTTGAGGAGTTGTTGCTAAGCCTGGACATCCCATTTGAGATCCCACTTATGTGGTCTCCCTGGAGTAGACTTCCACCTGAGCACTGCCCACAATACTGGAATCTGTTTACATGTTCCAGTGGAGAAATGTTTGGGTTCAGCTTTGATTTCCCAGAGTCCAGCCCTGGGGTTAGAATGTGGCAGGTACTTCACAGAATAAATGAATAAACATAACATGTGATGATCCAATTCTCAGGTCCATGGAGATGCCATCCAGAAGGACACTGGAAAACCAGAGGAGGAGGGGCTCAGTGGGAGGGCGGTGGAGGGTGAGAATGGTGTCTGCGTGGACAGGAGGGTTTGGGTCACTGGAGAGGAGAGGGTGGGACACTCCAAGCAGTGTGAGTGGCTTGGGCAAAGGTCAGCAGATGGAAATCCATGTGGATTATGTAGAGGACACTGAGAAAGTGGGCAAGTAAGATCACGGTAAAAGATGAGGACAGAAAGTGATGATGACGATAATAATAATGGTAATAGTAATAGGTAATGTAAGTATGGCACTTACTATACTCCAGGCACTGCTCAAAAAGCTATGGATGTATTCCTCATCAAACTCTTGCAACAACTCTATGAGGTGGGTATTATTACCTCTACTTTACAGACAAGGAAATGAAGAGGTTAAGTAACTTGCCTGCCTGAGGTTACATATCCATTATGTGGCAAAGCCAGGATTTGATTTCAGGCAGTCTCACTCCAGAATCTATGCTCTTTAATGTAGGTTGAAGTCTGTCTGTAAAAGGTTATGAACTTTGGGCTTTTTCTTATACTATAGGAAAAGTTTGAGCAAGAGTTTGGAGCAAGAAGGAGTTTGAGCAAGAGAGGACATCATGATAGAGGTCCTGAGCACCTTATGTGTGCTGGGCGCTGGTGATACAAAGAGCAAGACAGAGCTTCTGCCCTCATAGGCACTCAGTTCTTGTGTCAGAGCAGGCTCACTCTGGCTCTCCAGAGCCCATTGTGTTCCTCTTTTTCCTGATGATCAGTGATACCACTTCAGTAACTTGATATCCACTACAATGAGAGTGTTTGCACCATTGAAACTGGCCAATGCTACAAATCAGGGCTTTTCTCTGAGAGCTGGTTGTTACATATTTAGCAACACAACTGCTGACTGTGAATAGCTGCAATATGATGGTAAAAGTCCTCACCAGATATAGGGTGGTACAAAGAGGGGGTGGGACTAACCCTGCTTGGGGAGCCAAGGAGGCAAGGCTTATGCAGAGTGTTGAAGGATGGGCAGATGTTTGCTATGAAGACAGAGCAATAAAGCACAACTCAGGCACAGGTGAGGAGACGCATGGCACACACATTCTAGAGTTCTATGAAAGGACAGTATGGATGTGAAGGAGCTTGGGAACCTATAAGGTTCATAAACCTACAAGGTTCATAAACACAAAAGGGTATTTATGAAGCAAATCCAGTATCCGATTTATAAGTGAGATAATTGGGGTCATGTCACAACCCATTAACCTTTGTCTTTAGCTGGCAGGATCTCTAGAGGATTTCCAATGTGACTCAACTGGGCCTTTACCCAAAACCTCAGTAAGAGGGAACCTAGGCTTAGGGGAGAGACTTGGCATGAGAATGGACTAGAACACTCTAGGGCTGCCAGCGAAATGAGAAATGTTGACAAAAGCTTTGAGATGCCTTGTATATTGGGGTTGGAGGGCCAGGGAAGTTGGCGGTAAATAAGACCAGGCTAAGTGAGGGTCAGACACGTCTGGCTGGCCATGCACTTCCGGCCCAGAAATCAAAGCCAGACAGTGGAGCCAGAGAGCTTGTTTTGTTATCTTTTGTGTTGAGTGGGGTTCTGGGTGCTGTGGGTTGCTCAGTGAACCTCTGGCTTACATAGGCCTTTTCTCCCCCTTGGTCCCTATGCCCCAGACTGGGGTAAACATGGCATCAGACTGTCTCCATGGTTTTCTGCTTGGTGCCACGCTGTCCTGAAGGTTCTAAAGGAGACTGAGGGGGGCGCCTGGGTGGCTCAGTCGGTTAAGCGTCCGACTTCGGCTCAGGTCATGATCTCGCGGTCCGAGAGTTCAAGCCCCTCATCGGGCTCTGTGCTGACAGCTCAGAGCCTGGAGCCTGTTTCAAATTCTGTGTCCCCCTCTCTCTCTGACCCTCCCCCATTCATGCTGTCTCTCCCTGTCTCAAATAAATAAACGCTAAAAAAATTAAAAAAAAAAAAATAAAGGAGACTGAGGTCACTGGGCTCATGGAGCTGCCAGAGCCAGGACCCCACAGGACCTGGAAAAAAGCCCGGCCCCTCCCTTTGATGGGCTGGTTATCAGGTTGTTTTGCTCTGCAAGAGGATCATGGGGCCTCATTTCCCTGCCAACCACCCCCATCAGCCCAAGGCCATCCCTGCCCCCCCTCCCCCCACGTACAGACTCAGGTGGTCAGTGAAGAGACCACAGGAAAGGGATGGGCTGGCTGTCTAGATACATGAGCTGAGAAATCTAAGGCTGACCTTGATCAAGCCTCCAATCACAGCAGCATGTTTTAAGAATGATTTGTAAAAGAAAGCTGGACACTTGGGGTGAACAAAGGGGCCATTACAAAAGTGCTATGTTTTAGGCCACACATCTGTTTACAAAGTAGAGTGACCACAATCCTGGCCTGAGGCTGTGTTGGGCACATATGGGGGAGGGAGGGGAACCATGACCACCTCTGTACAGGGAGCTCCAGCCTCAAGGCAGAACAGAGAGTCACAAGGTTTGCCCCTCATAAAAGGGTAAAGGGCTTTAGATGGTTTTGAGGGTGTGAGGTCATAGGAAGGTCACAGGAAGCAGTGCTTGAGATGGCCTTCAAGCATGCAGGGGCCCTATTTGGTGGCTGGCCTCAGGACGTGGTAACACCAAAATGCCTTAGGATTCCCCCCAGCTCCCTTTCTGACTGCCCGTCTTCTTGCTTGGGATCACACCAAGGATAGGAATGGAAAGCTGACAAGTTCACGCGTGCCTGGCATTGCCCTTCAGTTGAGACAAAGCTCTTGGCTGTACAAAAGACTAGACTGCCTGGTTGAGATCACGGATCACCATCGGGCAGCAAAGGGCTCACAAGATGCACATCCTTGCCTCCCTGTGCACACTCGCACTGACTCACTCGTCCTCTGGCATGGTGCTGCCTCTACCACTCCATGTGCTTTCTTTTTTTTTTTATTTTTTATTTTATTTTTTATTTTTTTTTTTAACGTTTTATTTATTTTTGAGACAGAGACAGAGCATGAACGGGGGAGGGGCAGAGAGAGAGGGAGACACAGAATCGGAAGCAGGCTCCAGGCTCTGAGCCACCAGCCCAGAGCCCGACGCGGGGCTCGAACTCACGGACTGTGAGATCGTGACCTGAGCTGAAGTCGGCCGCTTAACCGACTGAGCCACCCAGGCGCCCCTCCATGTGCTTTCTTAGTTTTGCTAAGCAATGGCTGCCCGCACCTGAGAGGCATGCACAGCGAATGTGCTGAATGCACCACCTGTCACTCCCCTTGTGCTGGAGTCACATGTGAGGGCTCACCCTTTCCACCTGGCTCCCTGCTCTCTGCTCGTGCTGTTTCCTGCACCCATGGTACCCTGCTTAGCTGTCACAACCCAACTTACCCTTAGAGGCCTGGCTTGTTCGTCCCTTAAGCCGTTTGTGAGACCGGAACTTGCTTTCAAGTTCCCACAGCATATTTTGTGGTCCTCTAAGCCTTTTCCAGATTGAATTTATTTGTGGCTGTTTCCATCCTCGGGGCCCACACAACAAATGCTCCAGGTGGGCTTGCTAAATTGTCCTCTCGAGGTGCTCCCTGCACGGCAGTCCACCAATATGACTTCCTGAAAGAGCAAGTATCTACTGAGTTCCTGTGTGCCAGGCCTAGCTAGGAATTTTCACGGCCACCAGCTCATTTAAGTCACAGAACACCGGGAGGTGAGGTTGTTATCCCACGAGGAAACAAATCAGTGGCCCTGTGACTGGTCCAAGGTTCCATAACAAGCAATGGAGCCAGAATTCAAATTCAGGTCAGCCTGACTCCAAGGCCAGGGTATTTTTCACCCCTTATAAATAAGCAGATGCAAAATAGTAACACTGATGATCATTTATACTGTATTCTCACGTACATTATTTCATTTGATCCTCACAACAGCCCTGTGAGGTAGGTAGGGTTATGTATTACTGTTATGCCCATTTCACAGATGAAGAAATGGAGGTGGCTCAGTGAGGTGGGCGACTTGCGCAGTCACACAGCACATTAGTGGCTTCACAAGTCCTTTACTTTCTCTAACGTCAAGCTGTTTGAATTAAGAAGCACCAAGAAGATGGAGAAAGATACTTTTTATGGAGAAGGAAAAGGGCAGTGGTGATAAACTGTTTTATTGTGGTCACAGCTTCTGCTGTGTCTGTTCTAACCTGGGTTCTTCTGAGTGACCTTCCCGAGTACTATTGGTCTGGTGACCTGGGACAGCTGTCAGAGACTCCTGGGTCCCACTGTAGGGGGAAAAGGCCTTTATTACCTAACGGATGCAGCCTTGCCCACAGCCCAGCATACAAGCTCCTTGTTCCCAGGGTGTAATTATAGGAAGTCCCTTCCTCAGCCCATCTCCTGTGGGTGCCTGTGTCACTAGGCTTCCCTGGTTTTGTCCAAGAGCCCCTACCCAATGGGGAAGATTCCCAAGGCCAAACTTCAGGGATGAATCATAATGTGCAGTTTTGAGGTCTGCACTGTTCATCACCCCTTGGAAAGTGGTGGCTTGGGGTGTCTTGCTCTGGACCTTATCCCAGGGAGGTCCACAGGTTGGTTACGACCAGAAACTGTACCACAGCAGAAGGCCACTTCTTTCCGAGCAATGTCACAGTGCCTGGACGCTTACTCTGAGAGGAGTGTTATGGTAACTCCAGGGCTCCTTGGTGCAATCCGCCCTGCCATATCCTGGCCTCCTTCCTCTGGCAACACTTTCTTGGGGCAACAAATCTTTATCCTCCAACAGGAGGTGGTCAAAAGCTATGTGGAGCCACAGACGGTGAGGAGGCGGATGAAATGGGTGTCACAAAACAAAGTGAAGTGATCACAAAATGGGGCTGACTTACAAGGGATGGGAAGGGGGTTAACCTTGGTTCTGGACAAATCCCAGGGGGAATCCTAATTTGAGTAATAATATTTTCAGAATAAGGATCTGGCCTTTTAAGGTGACTATTGTGAAAGAGTAAACAAACATACCTCTGAGTGAGAAAGAAGGTCTAGATCCAAGACTAGAAAATGGGTGTGGAAGAACAGATTTTGGTTCAATGTAAGGGCGGGCTTTCTAACAGCACTGGCCAACCACGGCAGGGGCTGCCTTGGGGTTGATGAGCTTCCCATTGCTGGAAGTATGCAAGGAGGGATGTGATCACTTGAAGGTGCTGGGGAGAGGTGCTTAGCCCCAAATGGGCTGGGGTGTGCTGGGGGCCAGGAAGGGCTAAGCGACCACTAAATTATTTTCCAACCCTGAGAGTCCATAATATTATTTAAAATGACCTCTTTCAATGATACTTCAAATTCTTGGGGAAAGGATTACAGAAGTCATGTAACAGTCCACGTTATGAAACGCCTTCTGTTGCACTGGCTCCAGGTACTTTAAAATCTTCTCAGGGACAGCAGCTCACCTGTGAAGTGAAAAATCCCCACATGTCTACATTTGGCCCAGTCCAGAGGGATATCCCCATCTTCTGAACCCTGCCTGGATGCTCACTCCTCTAGGCCATGCCAGAGCTCAAATCTCTCCCCACCACAGTGGGGACCCAAAACGCAGCTCTGAAATCATACTGCATTTCCACGCCAGCCAAACATGGTTGTCCCTGGGCAAACAAGTCCAAGGTCCCGGCTGCATCTTAGGGACAGAGGAGCAGGTAGGGTGGGGATCTCTGGTTACTTTAGGTCCTGGGAAACTGAAGGAAGCCTCTTGTTTTCACCCCTTTCCCTCCAACAGGGGCTCCTTTCATAGATGGCTAAGTGAGGCCCTACCTAGTGGTACAGAGAGAGCTGGAGCCTGTGGAAAATTCGCCATTCCTTTGTAGCCAGAAAGCCCTCCTGTGGCATCCTTTAGGACACACTGGCAGGCACTTCACTTATGACAAACTGCCCATCTGTAGCTCAAAGTGGCAAGGAAAAAGGTAGCTCCGTTGAGAGGACACACGGATTCCTATAGGTAGACTGCATTGTGGGGGGAATCAAGTCCTGCTATGCGGTTAATACAGATTAGTAAAGCGCCCTGCCTCACACCACTGGTGAGACACTCTCCAGGACCTTGGCTGACATGCAGCTTCTTGGAAGCCCCCTCCTTCAGTGTTCCTGGGGTCCTTTTACCTGTACCGTATTAATCGAATAATCTTATTGTTCATAAAATCCACAGCGTGTGGGTGAGAAGAATCAATGCAGAAGCCATCACTCAGAGCAATTTTCAGCACCTCCTCCACGAAGACCTGGAAGCTGTTGATTTGCTTGTTGGCTGGCACCACCCAGAGCCTCTTGAGGTTCTGCTTGGTGTACTCCTCCTCTGGCAGGCCCTCCACATTGGCCACCCAGTCCAGAGTCAGGTGGTTGGGATCCTGCAAGTGGCTCGTGATGGAGGAGAGATTACCGTTGGAGCAATAGAAGAGCTTGGAGCCAAGGAGCTTGAGGAAGAGGCAAGAGGTACTGAAGATGTTGGCATTGAAGACCTCCATACTGGAGGAAGAGAGGCTATAGATCTGAGGTGCCTCCCGCACGGTGAAGTGGACTGTCTGCACACGCTGGTTCAGGGTGATATTGAGCATGGCATTCTTCTCAGCCTTGGAGAGCTCCACCTCCTTCTCCTGCAGTGCCTCAATCAGGGGCTGCACCTGGTAGAAGTCGGCCTCCCTTCGGAGCAGGCCCATCTCCTGGAAGTCCTCAGGCAAGTCCAAGTGGGAGGTCCGCAGGAAGTTGAGGATGTAGCGGAACACTTTGCCATCACGGTCAATGAAGCAGTTGCCCTGGCTGTCCCTCTTGGTGGGCATCTTTCCACTGAACATGGCACCCAGCATGGAGTCGGGGAAGCTGGTCAAGGTTGCCAGTGAAGTCGTATAGAGCTTCCCCCCAACGTTCAGTGTGATGGGGTCAGACATGGCAGGAGGCTGGGGTGCTGGAAAGTAGTCCTAGAGAGGGAGAGAAGTGAGAAATTACCCAACCATATCTGGTGTCTTAGTCTGTTGAGGCTGGTATAAAAGAATACCATAGACCAGGTGGCTTAAGCATTTATCTCTCACAGTTCTAGAGGCTGGAAAGTCCAAGATCCAGGTGTAGGCAGATTTGGTGTCTGGCAAGGGCCGTCTTCTCACTGGGTCCTCATGTAACAGAAGGGGCAAGAGAGCTCTTTTTAGAGTCTCTTTTATAAAGGCACTAATCCTGTTCATGGGGGCTCTATTCTCACAGCCTAATCACCTCCTAAAGGTGCTACGTCCATCACACTGGAGATTAGGATTTCAATATAGGGACCTGGGGGACACAAGCATTCAGACCATAACATCAATGTATGTACAGCTCTCAACTCCTTATTGTAGATCAAGCCTATAGTCCTAGAGGTTGAAATGAATTAGTACCTGATGAGATAATTGCCACATTATTTAAACATATTAGGTTCACTAGGTAGTTAAAAAAAGAAAAAAGAAAAAAATGAAAAAACAAAGCCCGGGTCCTGCCCTCCAGAGATTATTGTAATTGGTCTTTAATACCCTAGCATTGGTATTTTTTAAAAGCACCCTTGGTGATTCTAAATGTTCAGTTAAGACACAGAACCACTGCTCTAAGGAAGGAAAGAAAATGTGCTTGGACTAAATGCTCTGTTATCTGCCCTTACACACATTTGTTTACATACTGGTGATACATCTTTTGACTTAGACAATATCACCATCCATCCCAATCGTGCAGATGAGGAACACGGTCAGGATTCATTCCCCATGCTCAGAGAGGTGAAGGGTCATGCCAAGTTTCAAACCCAGGTTCCTTTATGTGAGAGAGAAAAATACATAAATGCTTACTAGTCAAACACTGGTACCTTCTAAGTACCTAACCAATGCTCTGAGATTTAGGTCTCCCAGCCCAGCACTCCCTTCTGCTGTACCAATGATGCCTTCTTATTATTAGTCTATCTCAAGGATTTTACAATGAATAGCTATGATTAGTGTCATTTCCATCTCTGCCCCAGGCTTACAATGGGCCACTCAGCCCTCTGGACTCTGACACCCCTTGTTGGACTCTCATCCTCCTGTAACAATTAGCCTTGCAATGAAGATGTTCTTGACTCCTGGTGGCCTGCCCTTTCCCATCATGATGACACCCCAGCTACCTCTGAAGAATTTGAGTTTCAGTGCAAACGTGGGACTCTGCACGGAGCACCCTTTACCCATTCTCTACCCGTTTCTCTCCTTAACAAGCCCTTCTCCCCACTACCTTGCAGCCTCCAGTGTCTAAGGCTGGTGAGTCTCCTTCAACCTGAAGTCTTGGAGTCTAACTTCTCTTTAAGGTTCTAGAAAGGAAGGGATGTACCCTCAGCTTCCAACATACTTTCCCAAGATCCCACCTGTGGAACAGATTAAGCAACCCTTCCCTGATGCTGGGTGTGAGGGCCACAAAGAAGAATTGGACCCAGTGCCGCCCTCAAAAAGAAAAGGCTGGCAGGGAGACCAAGACAAGAGGCAGTGAGGGTGCAGTGACAAGGGAGATGGACCCAGAGCTAAGGGAGTAGGTCAGGAATGAATTCTGGCATGCTTACTATCCACATGGGAAAACAGAGGTCTGAGGGAGGACTTCCCCAAAGTCACCCAGCAAGGATGATGAGCAGGCCAGAGCACTTCTTACCCTCACCATGCCTGTCTTCTGAGGAGGCTGGCTGCACTAAGACCCCCTTAACTCCAGGGGATGGAGACTCCTGCCAGAAAATGGAGGCCGTCTATGCTGGTGGAGGGAGATGCTCAGCTGCCCCACCCAACTGTCTAGGGGGTCACCTCATGACTCCTTCCTCATCTAATGGGGCACTTTGATACTGTAGAAAGGCATTAACCATCTGGAGTGTCTGAAGAGAAACGAGCCATGGTGAAGTTACAAAATTGGCAGCAGAAGCCTGGAGCAGATGGGCTGTGGGACAGCAGGGAGGTCCAACTGAAGGGGTGGGGCTAGGGCTGAGGAAGGGATGGCTGCTGTGTGGGGACCTGCAGCTGCGGGAAGGTGCTCTGGCTTCAGGGCTGACACTGGTCAGTTCTGTCTACAGAGGGCCCAGGCAGGAGATGGACCCACGAGCCAGTGCCATCCCCTTCCTCTTTCCAGAATCTTCCTTTTCTTTCTAGGTAGTAATTTGCATATGTTAGTTTTCAGTCTCCTTGATTTCCTTAAAAAAAAATTTTTTTTAATGTTTATTTTAGAGAAAGAGTGTGGGTGAGGGAGAGGCAGAAGTGGGGGGGGGGGCAGACAGAGGATCTGAAGCCGGCTCTGTACTGACAGTGGAAAGCCTCATGTGGGGCTGGAACTCACAAACTGTGAGATCATGACCTGAGCCAAAGTCAGACACTTAACCGACTGAGCAACCCAGGCGCCCCATCTCCTTGACTTCAGGCCCGGGCTCTATCCAGTAGCTCAGCAACAGGGAAAGAGCAGCCTCAGGCATCAGAGAGGCCGGGCTGTCTTTGCTGTTGGTTCTGTGGGCTGCAGACCCCATATCTCCTCTGTACGTTAGTGCTGAAGAGCTCAGAGCACTAGGTGGTGGTGGGGGGGAGAGGGAGGGAGATAGTCGGGAGCCACAAGGCACACCTGGCATACCTGGGGGCTCTTGGGTGGGTACCCAAACTCCTATTCCTCTGCTTGCAAAAGCAGCAGAGCATCTGCCTTCCTGCCTCTTCCCCGGAGCTGTGCGACTCCCTGGCATCATCACTGCCTGTCAGCCACACAGGCAGTCGGGGCGGAGACTGGTTAGAAGCCAGATTTCCTGCCCCCTCCCTCAGTCTAAGGTGCTCTCTGTGGTATTCTCTCCATGCCCACAAGTCACAGAGCTCAGCCATCCAAGCCCCCATTTTCCACCATCACAGGTGTACAGGTCGTGGTGTAAATGGCACAAGGACACATGAGGACAGGACCTGGCACCTCGGGGCAGGAGGTGCTGAAAGCTTTGTGTGATGAAGGGTTTGTGGTCAGGTGGGGATGAACCGACGATCCTCACTGAGCTCCAGTCCCCTGTGTATCCTCAGCTGTGTCCTGGACTTCTCCACCTTGAGGTTCCACGGGTATCAGAAGGCCTGACACAGAATTCCTCTTCCCCCAAACCCACAGTGAACGCTTCTCAGCCACTCAACTGCCTGAGCCTAAGATCCAGGAGGCAGCTCCGAGTCCTCATCCCTATAATTTTTCTCACTCTGACTCTTTTTTTTTTTTTATTAAAAAAAAATTTTTTTTCAACGTTTATTTATTTTTGGGACAGAGAGAGACAGAGCATGAACGGGGCAGGGGCAGAGAGAGAGGGAGACACAGAATCGGAAACAGGCTCCAGGCTCTGAGCCATCAGCCCAGAGCCCGACGCGGGGCTCGAACTCACGGACCGCGAGATCGTGACCTGGCTGAAGTCGGACGCTTAACCGACTGCGCCACCCAGGCGCCCCTCACTCTGACTCTTCAAACGCATCCCTAAAGCCCTCCCCGGGCTCTGGCTTCTCCTCTGCTGTCCTTACCTCCTCATCTGGCTCCCTGCCTTCTTCCTTTCCACCTTCCATTTCAGTCTTCTGGAGCACTACTGCCTGGCCAGACCACCTTGCTCTTCCAAGCTCACCTCCAGCCCCTCCCCCACTCTATCCTCCCGCATTCCAGATGGCACTGCACACATCCTCATGCTGTCACCTGCCTAACTTTGCTCTCCCTATACCACCCTCTCCACCTTCTCTGCTGTCAACCTTGAAGGCCCCACCTATGAGCCACTGCATCTGTAAGGCCATCCCCAGATCTCCACTAGGTTAACCGCTCTCCTCTTGGGGCTTCCTGGTCCTTTGCACAGCCTACCTGGCTGTGCCCACCATTCCATTATGTTATGAGCTGATTTGCACTCCTTCAAGGTGCAGATCACTGGACATCCACATCCAAAAAAAAGAACCTTGACCCATATCTTGTACCATGTAGGAAAAATTAACTCCAAACAGACCACAGACCTATAGGTAAAATCTTTTGAAAACTAAAACTTCTGGGAGAAAACCTTTGTGACTTTGGGTTAAGCAAAGATTTGTTGCATGGGACCCAAAAGGCACAAACCATAAAAAAATCGATACACTGGACGTCACCCAATGAAAAACTCCTCTTCAAAAGGCAGTGTTGAGAAAATGAAAATAAGACACACTGGCAGAAAGTATTTGCAAAACATAGATCTGATAAAAGGTTGTTAACAAGAATATAGAAAGAGCTCTCAAAACAGAAAACAGACAACCCAATGAAGAAATGGGCAGATGATCTGAACACACACTTCACCAAAGACATATTGATGACAAATAACCACTTGAAAAAAAAGCTCAACAGCAATAGTCATGAAGGACATGAAACTTAAAACCACAATTAGATAACACTGTATACCTATTAAAATGGCTCCAATAAAAAAAATCTGACCATACCAGGGCACCTGGGTGGCTCAGTCGGTTAAGCACCCGACTCTTGATTTCAGTTCAGGGCATGATCTCATGGTTCATGAGTTTGAGCCTCAGGTTGGGCTCTGTGCTGACAGCGCACAGCCTGCTTGGGATTCTATCCCTCCCTCCCTCCCTCCCTCTCTACCCCTCCCCCATGCTCTCTCTCTCAAAATAAATACATAAACTTAAAAAAAAAATTGGATCATACCGAATGCTGCTGACTATACAGAGCAATGAGTCTCCTGCATTGCCGGTGAGAATGCAAAATGGTACAACCATGGTGGAAGTTTGGCATTCAGTTTCCGCACGACCCATCAATCCCACTCCTCATTATGCACCCAGAGAAATGAGGACATATGTCCATGCAAACACCTGTACCTGAATAGTTATAGCAGCTTTATTCATAATTGCTCAAACCTGGAAACAACTAAAATGTAAGTAGTAAACACACTGTCACACAACCATACAATGGAATATGACTCAGGAATACAAAGGGACTAGCTAGTGACATATACCACAAGAGAAGAATGTCAAAAGCATTATGTTAAGTAAAAGAAGCCAGCCTCAAAAGGTTACATAGGTAGGGTGCCTGGGTGGCTTAGTCGGTTAAGTGTCTGACTTTGGCTCAGGTCATTCTCTCTCATGTTTGGGAGTTTGAGCCCCGTGTCAGGCTCCGTGCTGACAGCTTAGAGCCTGGAGCCTGCTTTGGATTCTGTGTCTCCCTCTCTGCCTTTCACCTGCTTGTGCTCTGTCTCTCTCTCTCGAAAGTAAATAAACATAAAAAAAAAAAAAAAGGTTACAGAGGTATGTGATCTTATTTATGTAACATTCTAAAAAAGGTAAAACTATAGAGACAGAAATCAGACCAGTAATTGCTAGGGCCTGGACTGGGGAAAAAATTGGCTACAAACAGGCAAGAGGGAATACCTTGGAGTCATGGGAACACTCTATGTCTTGATGTGATGGTAGTTATAAAAGTTATGAAAATTCATGTAACAGTATACCTCAAGAGGGTGAGTTTTCACTGTATGTAAATTATGACTTCACAAACTGGAAAAAGGATCAAGATTGGGATTGTCTCATGAAATCAACACAATGGGTTGTGACCAGCTACATATATTGTTGGGAAACTTTTTTTTTGAGTTGTGTGTGTTTGTGCGAGAACTGGATGGTGACCTAAAGTATGTCTTCATACTGTGAGCTGTGACAAAAATTGATGTTGAAAACCACTGCCTAGGTTGTGATCTCCTTGAAGCACAGACACATCTCATGTCCCCGCACAGGCACTGCCTAGCACACAGCGGATGCTAGTGTCATGGGGATGGGGGAGGGGGGTGGGCAGCAGGGTGGGACGGATGAACATTTACTGGGCGTTTTACTACATCCAAGGCCTTTACACTCACCAGCCTTTTAAATTCTTGGAGCAATCCTACAAAGTAGGCATCATGCTCCGTTTGGCAGATGACAGGAAAGTGGACTCGGAGAGACTGGACACACAGCCAACTAGCAGAGAGCCCGTTCTCAGCCCACTCAGGCTGCAGAGTTGTAACAGCAATAAAGGGCTGTGATAGCTTCAGACAAGTTTGACAATCTCTGAAGCAGCCTTTAAAAACACTGCTCTGCAGCCTGCTTGGCAAGACGGTTACCACTTACCTAGCGCACACCTCCTGCTCTATGTGAGGAGCTTCATGTAACACTTGGTAGCATTTTATTTGCAATAAAACCATATAGAAAAGTACAGAAAATGATACTATTGTGCTAAATGCTATACATGCATTCCTTCATTTGATGTCTTCATAAGCACCCTGTGAAAGAGACTATTATTATCTCCATTTTACAGATGAGGAAACTGAGGCTCAGAAAGTGTAGGAGTCAGTGGAGGAGCTGGGATCTGAATCCAGTTCTGTGTGGGTCCAACACTTGTGATCATTCCTCTTTCCCACCACAGGGTCTTAATGTGAGTGAGAGATGCACATACCCTATTCTCCATCCCGACCAGATGGAAATGTCCTTGGGTGGTGGGTCTGCGGCCGGCCTGGGGCTCTGCCCACTCCCATCGATGGAAGTGGGGACAGGACCCGAGGACAGCCCACAGTGCCTCCATGGCTGACACAGGGCAAATCCACTGAGAAGCCCAAGCCCTTCTATTTCAACAGCAGCCGATGATGTCTAATGACAAAGCCACGAAACACAAAATGCCAGGTTTTTCAGAGCCAGATTAGAAAGGATGAATGAGAACTCACACAGGACCAGGAAGTAGATAAAAGAAATCACCACTGAACGAATTATGTTTCTTCAGCAGGAGGCTTTCCAAGCCTGCCTCTCGACTAAAAAACCAAGCAAGAGATTAGCCCTCTTTCCCTGTTTGAGAAAAGGGCTGGTGTCAAATCATCAAACCAGGAAATTATGCCATGCTGATCCCCAGACCGAGTTGGGGAGGCCAGGGGGCCTTGGAAGTTGCTGCTGGAATTCTCTCCTTTCTGGAATGGGTCTGTGGCCCAAATGAGACGGGGTCTTGAGGCCCAGCCTGGTACCATGCAAAGGGAAATTCCAGTCTGGGGCCTGGAAATTACCTGGCTGCAACCTCTACCTTTCTGTGACACAGAAAATAGAATTCTTTGACGGCAGATGTCCTGTGAGGAAGGGCAGCCAAGACATTGCTCTAGAGTCCTACTTTAAAATGTGGTCCAGGCACCCACGTGTCCCTGCAGTCCTCATGCAGGACACAGCTAATGCTGAGTACCTGCTGTGTACCATACCTGCTAGCTCTGTTACACATATGAGCTCATTTAAGCCCCGTAACACCCTTTCAAGAAAAGTATTATCTGCACTTTGCAAATGAGAACCTCAGGCTTTAAGAGGTAGGGAACTTGCACCAAACAGTGTCAGAGCCAGGATTCAAGTCTAGGCCTGTCTAACTGCAAAGTGTGGATTGTGAACAAAGGCCCTTGGAGAGATTTGTCACTTGTTCCCCTCCTACCTCTTACAAGGTGCTCTTACACCTGCCATCTGAATTTGATTCTGACCTACATAAAGACCAGGGTGTAGAGAATCAACACTTCCTGAGAACCAAGGAAATGCCCTGAGCTATGTGAGGCACTTTCCAACAGACTATTTCATTAAAACACCACACAGATGCTGTGAGGTAGGTACGAGTGTTATCCCGGTGTTTAGGATTATAAAACTGATGCACAGAGTAGTGATGACAGCTGCTGAAGATCACACAGCTAGAGGCAGCAGAGCTAGAATTCCAAATGAGGTCTCTCTCCAAAGCCTGTGTCCCTTCCAGTAATATAAACCATAATACTTTATTAGGAAGCATAAAGAGGATTTGAATAGAGACTTGTAACGCTTCTGAAAGAGATGAAATATCTTCAAGTTGTTCTAAAATTAACTACAGTTGTTATGCTGTCCTAATCCAAATCCCAATAGTATTTCTTCAAAGGATTAAAAAAAAAAAGATTAAAATCTTACTTTGGAAAAATTGATAAGTGATAACTTGAAAGAATATTTGAAAAAGAGTAATTACCTTAAATGTTAGTTAAGATAACTAGTAACTACTAGTAATGTATTAAATAGGATTATAAAGCAATGACATTCCAAACTGTGGTATTGAAACAATAAAAAGGAGAAGGAAATTTATAATATGTACTGAAAAGACTTATTAGCAATTAAAACATAAATATATATTGATCTTTACCACAACTCTGTGACCCTGGCAGAACAAATCACATAATCTTGATTTCACCCACGCAGAGAGAATGAGTCCCTGACCCAGGGCTTCATGTGCATTCTTGACTTCTGAGTCATGGCCTGTAGAAAGTTCTGGGCTTGGACATGGCTCAGAGAACAGTCCTTTGGAGGCAGCCTGGGGTCTTCTCTAATCTGGGTCTTGAGCAAGAGACTGAACCGAGCCACAGAGGTTTTGGCCAACAGTTCATACACTCAGAGTCTTTAGGCATGGGCTTTCTGTGCAATTTCCTATATTACTGCCCATTGAGCTTCCGTAATGAAACTACTTGCCATGCAGTAGTTGACTGCTACACAGTGATGCCCAGTTGTAACAACAATAAATCTACTGATAATTACTTCTCTACCTGTCCGCCTGTCCGTCCGTCCATCCGTCCGTCCATCCATCCATCCATCCATCCATCATTTCTTAGCTCTGCTCACTCAAAGAGCCTACCAGTAGCACCCCAGTAGCAATGAGCACACCTGACTCCAGATCTTGGTTTCTAAATGTCATCTCCTACAAAAAGAAACCAGGGTTTCCTGGAGAAATTGATGGTTCCGGGACTTTGATAGAAGAAGTGCAAGGTGAGCCTGGAACATCTCTTGCCAGACAGCAGAGAAGCAATGAAAGATTAATGAGATCTTGTGAAAACAACACAGAAGATCTTAAAAGTTCTCATCAAAGGAAAAAAAGTATTTTTGTAACTATGTGTTGTGGTGAATGGTAACTAAACTTATTGGGATAATCATTTCACAATATATACATATATCAAATCATTATGTTGTATACCTAAAACTAATACAATGTTAAACGTCAATCATATCGCAATTAAAACACAACACGGGAGCTGGCCTGAAGGGACTCTCTTAGGCCAAATTTGGAAATAATTTGAATACCAAAAAGATTAATGATGATAATGGGTTATAACACACTGAATTTAAAAAAAAATCATGACTCTTTGTTACTCCAAGAAGAAAAAAGACAGGGAGAGGAGAGAAAGACACACAGAAACAGTGGAAAAAATTATTCTATAACAAAGAATACCAGCTAATAAATAGAGAAAGAATGGCACACTTAGAAAATTACCACTCTGCAACTTTCAATGTTGCAACTCGGGCAAGGATCATCAATGGATGTAGTGAAAGGTTACTGGGAACACACAATTTCGACATTCTCAAGGAATCACTCCAAAGACTAATGACAAAGGGAAAAATTACTCCAATGGAGAGATCAGGCAGTCATGACCTTAACCAACAATCAAATTTAGCATTCATGGATAGTAGGACCCTGATATTATACACTTCCTGATGGGATGCAAAAAGAAGAACACGACGTTGCCAGAAAGGAAAAACAAAAAACAAAAAACCAACAACCCTGAATAACCATTGATAAAATAACCAAATTTATACAGGTAGAAGAGGCTCTATGTAGAGTAAAGGAGTTGCTTAAAGAGATATAACTAAATATAATGCATGAATCTTGACTACTTCTGACAAAAAAGAAAAACAAAACAAAAACCCAACTACATAAGATTGGCAGTTGGAGAAATGTGAGTATACTGTTTATTAAGTGATATTTACTTCTTTCAAATTTTCTTAGGTACGATAATAGTATTTTGGTTATGTAGGAGAATTCTGTAACTAGGGAGTTACATGCTGACGAATTTAGGGGTCAAGTGTCAAGATATCTGTAATTTGTAAATAGTTTAGCAAAAAGGTATGTGTAAAAGGAAAATTGGCAAAGGGTGAATTGGTGCATATAGGTGAAAGGCTACTCTTTAAACTTATCTGTAGCCTTGAAAATTCTAAAAATATTTTTATTTTGAAAGAGGGAAGAAAAGAATGCTTCCCTCATGGGACTATAGATGTAAAATTCCAGTCAGAGTGCCCGACCCCCAAACCAGCCAGGTTCAATAAACACATCTGTTATTACTACTACCAAGAAGCATTATAATCTGGTAATTTTCCTCTCCATGTGTTGCCGTGCTTTGGAGGATGAGGGAGCCAACCAGGGCTAAGCTAAAATAGCCCACAGTTGGTGGAGGAGACAGAATTTAAACCCGAGGGGTCTCTCTCCATAGACCCACCGCTCACAGAAACCACAGAGCCAGGCCTGCCTGTTTCTGTGTTGGGATCCAGGCTGGGAGAAGCTGGCTGTTCAGGCCTTGTTCCCCCTGCCTCCTCCAGAACCTAGAGTCTCTGCTACTACAGCAGGAAAGAAACTCCTGTCATGTTCACAAAGCGGGGCCCATTCTGGGCCTTAGAAATGTTGTGGGTGGGCAAAAAAAAACCGGAGGGGCTTTGGCATCACCCAGGCCTGTGTTTGAATTAGGCTCTGACACTTTAGCTGTGTGGGCCTGGGCCAATTCTGGATAGATGGTGACTGTAACAACAGCAGCAAGAATAATGGCTGAGCAGTTATTACTGTGCTAGGCACCTTCTGCATGTTGATTTCATAGATGAAGTGGATACTATCATTATCCATGTCAGGCCCTCTCTGATCTCTGCAATTTGCTGTCATCCCTTTTGCCTGCACTCTAAAAGAAAATCCCTTTCATCTGTCAGTCCCCTCAGCTGGAATTCCTTTCTTTCTTCTCTACATCTTCAGAACATTTTATTTCCACCTCTTACCAAAAGCCTACTTTGTTTAGGTAGTGCCTGGCCACTCTGTTGAGGCTGAGATCTTCCCTCTTCGTACCCACCAGAAGCAGGCAGAGTAGGGGAAGGGGAAATTTCTTCCCCTTAGTCAGATCTGTTTTCTTCACCCCAGACTGACATCTACCAATGAGGAGGTTCATCACCACCTCCTGAATCTGAAAAACTTTTTATTTTGAAACACATTCTTGAAGTTTCAGTTTGGAATCTAAGCCAAGCCCAGGTGACCACCTGGAAGTAAATGGAGGAATTCCCACTGTGTAGAAGATAGATTGAACATGGCTGGGTAACTTTCAAGGGTGACAATACTCAGAGTGAGTAATGTGTCTCCCAGTAAGCTGGATGAGACTTCCCCCTGCTTACTCAGTCCACCAAGATAAAGACTGGCTCACAGCCCTGGGGACCATATGGGAGCACCGCCCTTCACCTCCCAGTTCCTGGCGTCCCCACACCCAACAGATGTACTTTCAGCTCTGTTTTGCCCAGTTCGTATCTCTAAGAAGCCCACAGGCTGCTCAATACCCCCGCGGCCCACACTGTAGGGGGAAAAGGTGCTTTCTAAACTCAGGTGACACACAGGGGCCCTGCAGTGAGCTGCCCAGTTAGGGCACAGCACAGGGAAAGGTGAGCTGGAGGGAAGCCACCTGACCTGACAACCCAGCTTCTCCATTTGCACAGCAAAGTACCTGGTGCAGACCCCCAACAACCACCACCATCCCCCATCTTCTTCCAGAATTTTCCTGCATCCTCTCAGCTTACTCTCAGGCTTCCTCTTGTGGTTTTCCTCAGACACAAGCACTCCATTTCAACCACTCTCTTTCTGTGGTCTTCCTGCTCCTCAACCATTAGAATGCATAAACAGAGGGCTTTGAAATCCATCTCATTTCATCTTCACACTATCCATAGGAGGGTTGCCTTAGAGGTTGGCATTCAGAAAGGTTGAAGCTGGTCCTGTCACACAACCTGCATACAGCAGGACATCTAAACTCTTGTTTCTTCCCTGCCATCCACTCCAGAGTAAACCTCTGTCTCCCTCAAGTGCAGGAAATAAAGCAGGGTCTTTGGAGTAAGGAGCCCTATGGTTTGGGGCAAGTTACTTCACTTCTCTAAGCCTCTTGTTCCTCACCTGTAAATAGATACGGTGCCGCCTCTACAGGGTAAGAGCGTTGAATGAGATCATGTGTGACGCACTGAGTTCAAGGGATGGGCTCTTTATTTCTATCACAAGGAAAGGAAGCTGTTTGTTCTGTGCATTCATGGGTATTTGCCCACTCGGGCATCCCTGTACCCAAACTGTATCAACGCGCGGCCGACCCTGGGCTTTCCGGGGCTAGGAAGAATCCTTTCCATCTCTGTCTCCGCCCCTCTTTCCCCAATGCTTTTTGGACCATCCCAATCAGTCTAACCTAGGCTTGCCTTATCGGCTTTCTCAGTACTGACGCCCCAGCCCTGGCCACCCCCTCCTCCGACCCCACTCTAGTTCTCCTCCTCACCTAGAGACTCCGCCCCTCTTTGCCCCACCCACCAGACTCCGCCCACAGTCTCGACCCTCTTAATCCGGGCTTTTCCAACCTTCCCCATCCCGCCAGACTCTTTCCACCAGCTCCGCCCCTTCTTCCCAACAAGCGCCCCCTCCCCCGCAGTCTCTGGCGTTGCCATCCCCATTGCACAGATGAGAATGGCGAGGCTAAGATAGGCAAGATGACCTCTCATAGTAGGACAGGTGCCAGCTGGGCCCGCGTCCCCTCACCGGCTGTCTCTGCGCCCCGAGTCTCCGCTCGCGCCGCGCCGCACCCACCTCCTGCCCTCGCTCTGCAGCCTCCCCTCCGCGGGCGGCCAGCGCAGCTTTGCGAGGGGGGAGGAGGGCCAGAGCCCAGCCCAGGGGCGTGGCGGCCCGGGACCCGCGCGCTGCGCTCAGGGATTTGTAGTTCTCCCTGGTCTCTTTGCGGCTCGGCACGCTTAGCGCAAACTCCATCTCCCAGGAGGCATTGCAGTGAGCCATCCAGCTCCCCGCCCCGCCCCCGCTAGAGCTGAGACCGGCTGGCCTTAAAGGGGACGCGGCCTGAGTGGCGGTTCCCAGGGTGGCCCCCGCTCCGGCTCCTCCCCGTTTCCCGCACCTCGCCCCTCCCCACGCTTCGTCCCGCAGCCCCGCAGCCTAGCGGCCGCGCGGCTGAGTCGAGCTCCCTGGGTACAAGCTTGTACAGAGCTGGGTGGGGAGTTTGGATTTTGCAGTGGAAGCAGCATCCCTGCCTGCTGAGCGGGACCTGGTGGAGGGCGTCCCCACTCCAGGGGGAGCAGAGGACTCGCCCTGACCTAGCCTGGCCTAGCCTAGTCCTGCCAGGCCTGAGCGCCCCACCCAAGAGCTGGCTCTGAGGCAGGGGCCACCGGGGTCCCAGAGGTAAGGGGGTCGGGTCGTGTGTACAGGTTGTGGGGAGTGTCTGCACCTTGGCGGTTCGAGAGCCCTGGGCACGCGCGAAGGGCTCCCAGAGTTTGGGGCTGGGAGAAGGGAGGTCCAGGTGCAACTTGGGCCTCGCTGTGTGACCTTGGGCGAGTAGCTGCCCCTCTCTGGGCTTCATCCTCTTTCATCAATTGTGTTTGGTGGTGATCCTGCCCTCCCCCTCAACCATGAAGCTCACCGGCCTTTCGTGGTGACCGCAGCCCCAGCCTGGGCTGGGCGCCAGTGCACCGGTATAACTGGAAGGAAGGGTGGGACTAAGATGGGGCACAAACTGGGGGGCTAAGAGGTCGCACCCGCCTGGAATGGGCTTCTGTTCTCAGCAACCTCGCCCGGGTATATTCCCTCTACAAGACATGAGACTCCTTGTGTGTTAGCCTGGTGCCCGCCCTTCCAGAAACCCTGGGGTGGGGGTGGGGACATGTGAGGGGTGGCCCCAGCAGGGATGAGTGATTGTGGTGGGTTTCTGAGAAGGGAATATATGCTCCTACCCTCTTTTTTTCTCTCCTTCCATTCCCCTTCAGTAAAAGAGCTGTTGCTTTTTACCAGTAAAACCCTTTTTTTTCTTTCTTTCTAGGAGACAGTTTGGTGGCCCAGGCAAGGGCCTCCCAGTAGTAGGGCAAGGGGATTCTTTCAGGGCTGCCTTAGGTAGAAGAAATTAAGTTAAAAAAATTCAGAGGAAAATATTGCTGTCCAGAGATCTGGGTGGGGGGAGAGTGCTGGGAGGGTCAGCTTAGTGCTCCCCAGGCAGCTCTGGCACCCAGGGGAGTCAGAGGAGGAAGACTGGGTGTGAGGGTCAGAGAGAGAAGAAATGGGCTTCTCCACTCTTAGGTACTGGCTTAGGGCTTGGAGGGTCGTCTGTGCTCTGAGGTAGGGAGAGGTTGAGACTTTCCTGAAGCCCCCTCCCCTGTCCCACTGGATTCTGTGAGCTTTTGGCCTGAGAGCTAACCAGGAACAGTTTTTGTTTTTTCCTTCTGCTTTGGTTGTTTGAGTCATTTTTAAAAGGCTAAAGCCTCATTGGGTCCTGTCCGGTGACCTCTGTAGGGACTTTCTTGGCTGATGTTTGAGTCTTAGGGTTATGGATATGGAAGACCAGACCTGGCTGAGGAGAGGTCACTGACTGGGCCAGTCTCTGGAAGGTGTTTTCTGGTTATATCTTCAGTTGTATCTCATCTTGCTGTCACATGTTTCTCACCGGGCACTAGGCACTCCTTCACCTCTCTGCCTGGTCTTGTGCTGGGCACTAGGGCACAAATAGGGGATTGGATCTATTTCCAAAGAAGATCCTAGCCTAGTGAGAAGATAGACCTAGAATCCAGTGGCACTGCTGAGGGATGAGAAAAGCAAAGAGACTTGGATTGCAGAGGGGTTAGGAAAGGTTTCCCAGAGAAGGGGGCATGTGACCTGGGCATCAGAGGATGAGTCAGAATTTGCCAGGAGAGAAAAGGGAGAAGCCTTTCCCAGAAGAGAGGACATCACCAAAAGGTGGCCAGGAGGAAAAGCCCACTGTGCAAATTCCTTCAGATTTGTAACCAAACAGTGTTTGTCAAGTTCATGTCCATCCCTTCCCCCCATCAGCCAGGTGTCACAGAAGGGGCTTGAATGTCAAGCTCTGGAGTTTGGATCTTATGCTGAAGGGGCTAGGGAGCCTTGTGAGTTCTGAGCAAGGCATGGCAGGATGGAGCTTATCATCTAATGAGATTAATCTGAAGATGTTATCAGGGTGGGTGGGTCAGAGAGACCAGGGAGGGATGAGGCAGCCTGAATTAGGGCCCAGGGTGTGGGGGCAGAGCAGGACATTATACACACCCCCCCCCCCCCAAGACACAGTGCTTTGGGGGTGGTGGAGATGAGTCAGGCTTCACCATGCAGGACCAGAGACCTGTCAATACACAGTGGAAATGCGAAGGGTCATCTGAGAGGGACAGATAAAAGGATCTGGGTCTTCCAGGGCGAGGGATTGTGATGTTCCTGTATGCTTAGTGTGTGCCCTGGAGCAGAATGGGGGTTGCTGGGACTGTCAGGCTGTTATGCCTGACAATGAGAGGTATAAGCCAAGGGCTTGGGGAAGAGCAGCAGCGTTGGCGGGGAAAGGCTAAGGGGTGGTCAGGTGGTCATCTCCCATCTTGGGGCTCCGAGGCTCAGAATGGTGAAAGAGCACCTCAGAATGGTGAAAGGCTATGGGCACCATGGGGCATAGTGCCTGGGCTAGATTCAAAGCCTGGACTCTATCCTGCAGAACACATACCTCTATTGGAGGATGGATTGAGGCAGGGAATGAGGAGATGAGTTAGGAGGCTACTGCACTAGTCCAGGCAAGAAGTAAAGAGGAGCTGATCTTGGGTGCTGCTGGAGCTCAGGGAGAGATGGGGGAAATGCTAAGTTGGCAGTGAGGACTAATGGATAAAATTCCTGGTAGAATCAGCAAGTTCCGGAGTGTGTGTCTGCTTGTCCCCTTCCCGGACAGTGTCTGTTTCCCCCCTCGGTGCGAAATAGCCCAAGAATAGACTCATGACTGTCCAGCCCTCATCTTTTTTACACCTTGTCCCATTCCCTGCCAGGGCTAAAATGGTCTCCATTTTCCAGGTGAAAAAACTGAGGAGCCTGGCAGGGACTCACCCAAGGTCACCTGGTGATTCAGAAGCAGAGAACCTGGGCCTCATGCTTTTAATGCAGGCTCTTCTGAGGGAGGTTACGGCTGCTGTGTGCTGCTGCATTTGGTGTGGGGCAGCTGTCTCTTGGGTCAGAGCCAGCACCGACAGGCCGTCTCCTTGTCCAGAGCCTAGAGGAGTAATCCAACCTCCCCTGAGGAATGCTGGCAGTCTGCTACTTCCTCCCCCAGGGAGACCAAGCGCAGGTTCTTATCCCACCCTGCCAAGGCTGTGTCCCTCTCTCTTGTTCATCCTCCACTTTTCCAACCATGCCCTAGGGAAATCAGGCCTTGTCTGCTTTTTGTGGCCTGTGATGAGGTCAGGTGAGCTCCAAGCCTCTAAAACCCTTTTGCATGAATGCACCCAAGATATTGAGTGGGTTTAGTTGGTGACCATGGTGACAGCTGACCTCAGACTGCCTGTGTGGGAGTGGGGGCAGGTAGGCAGGGCTTGCTTGGAGTGGCCAGGCCACGGACTGCACAGAGGCTGCGTGGCTGGCCTGCGCCATTCTGTGAGGCTGTGATCTCTGAGGCCAGAGCTTCCAGGTGCTGGAAGAGCTACTGGACGAGCTTCCAGGTGCAAACCATCTTATGTGGTAGGTTTCAGGTAGAATGATATGAAATTGCCAACATCTGACCCTTTGCTTTCATGTGGTTCAACCTGATATCATTTATCCCCATTTTGCAGAAAAGAGGCTTATGATGTGATTTGCTCAAGGACACATAATGAGTTGCAAGACTAAAATAATATTTGCCTAAGGTCACACTAGAATGTAGGACTCCTCATTCCTAATTTGTTTTTCTTTCCATTTCCAGAACCTTCCGTAGTCCCAGAACTCCATTTCTGCCTGCCCCCAGGTTCTCTTCCTCCACACATGATGTCAATATCTCATCGATTAGGGCTTCTTTTGGCTGCCTGAGTAACAGGATTTCTTGGCATTGTTGGTTGAGAGCATATTAAGTCCACTGGCCTGGAGGGCAGGGGTAGGGTTTTGCAGGGACGGTCTATAAGGGAGGTTGGTCACAAGCACTGCCTAGGAAAGAGAGGACCAGGGATGAAGGGAGATCAGTTTTAAGAGGTCTTTTGAGATTATGCCTTGCACTGGCACTCTTGACCAACGTGTTTGCCGCCACCCCCAGACTTTTAGGGACGAGAAATTCCTAAGGGCATGGACTTTGCTTCTAAAGTGAAGGGGACTGATACTTTCTGAGCACTTTCCTGCGCCCAGCACCATGCTGAGGACTTTATGTTTGCTTTAACAACAACCCTGCAGGGTGGAACCAGGCCCAGAGAGCAGAAGTAACAGTGATGGTAAGAAGACTTCATTTCTGGTTGAATCTTATTTGGAGTAAAGAGTTCAACACATTATTCTAGGAGGCTTGGAGTGGGCCCTAGGCATATGAATTTGTACTAAGTACCCAGGTGACTCTGAGGCAGCCAAGCCAGTATTTGGGGACCACTGATCTGTACTCTGGCTTCACCCACAGTAATCTCGGAGACGCCAGCCACTGAGAAGCCCTAGTGCTTGCCCTGAGGAGCTCATAGCCTTGTGAGAGAGACAGAGACTTAAACAAATGGGCCCATTGCTTGGTAACACGTGCCGTAATGGAAGCTTGGTCTCAGCCAAGAGCCAGAACAGAGAAGGGAGCATCTCCATAGGGCCTGGCACAGAGTCGGGGGCCCACAATATCTGTGGTTCTGAATAAAAGTTTCCGGCCCCTCATTTAGTGAATGTCTGGCTTGTCTTCACACCAACTCCAGCTCTCAAGAATAGCTTTTACTGAGCCAATAAGTTTAAACACCTGGACACTGAACCTTGTATCAGGTCCTGCCTAGAGTGGGATTATACAAAGAAGCAAAGAAATGGCTGTCTTCTAGAAGCTGAAAGTTGGATGTTAGGAGCACAAGCTTTACCTTTGTGAACCAGCATGAGAAGCAGGAAAAAAGTGGGTCAGCTTGGGAGAAAGGCTTCCAGGAAACTGCCCAAAGGGAGGAGAAAGGGAAGGCTATTGTGGCTCAGAGGAATAAGGTAGCAGTAACTCACCGTATTTTGCATTTGTTTCTTCAACAAATGCCTACTATGAATCAGGCACTGGGCTAGGTGAGTGAACAAAACTGACATGGTTCCTGCTCTCAGGAGCCTATATAGTATAGTGGAGGAGGCTGACTTCATCCAAGTGATCATGATAAGTGCTATAAAGAAGGACAGGGTGCTCTGAAATTGTTAACAGGGGTGTTTGACCCAGACAAAGAGGTTGGGGAGGGCTTCCTTGAGGAAGTGAATTTGAGCCGGAAGTCTGCAGGGTGAGTCAAGGAGGGAGGAGCATATGCAAAGGGCCCAGTGGCAGGGAGAACACAGTGAATCAAGAGTGAGGGGCTGGTGTGGGATCAGGCTGGGTGGGGGGCAGGGAGGGCCTTGAGCGTGCAAGTCTGTGGAGCCAGGGCCACACAGACATGGAATATTCTGCTTTATTGGAGGGAATTATGTGACCCCAGCTATAATGGAGGAAGAGGCTACAGGTGGCTGTAGGAATGGAGGGTGAGGGATGAATTCACGCCTGGAGGTCCAGGGATATTCTAACTGAAGACAGGGTGTTTGAGGTAAGCTCTGAAGGAAAATAGGAGTTTGGCGGGCTGTGTGTGTGTGGTGGTGGTGGAGGTCCTGGGAGATAGGATGTTTCAGGCAAAAGGCACAGCATACACAAAAACGTGGAGTCTTGGAAAGGTGTAGCTCACTTGGGAAATGGCAAGAAGTGGATTTGGGGCAGAATAAAGTGTGGGGGGATCTCCCTGTTCTTCCTTGGGACCCTAAGCCCTCCCTCCCCGGAGGTGTGGTTTTTGTGTGTGACCCCTCCCTTCTCCCCCCAGGATGGGACTTGGCCAAGGTTCTGGACAACAGCTTATATATCCAGCTGCTACCTGCCCCAAGAGTGGATGAGGTCACCAGGGAGGCCTGGGGAGAGGAGAGCAGAAGAGTGGGGGAAGGGGTGGAAGGTTCAGATATTGCCTTTATGAGATTAAAAGCGCTCATCAGCAATAACGACAACTCCCTGGGGCTCATTACATGCCTGGCATTGTGTTTTGCTTCATTGCAAACCTCCCAGTGAGGCAGGTATCCTCGCCCCATTTCACAAATGAGAAAACCGAGGCCCAGAGAGGTGGTTGCTCGCCCCAAGTCTTAGTTCCGGGGGCTCGCTTGGGGAGCTGGACCTGCTGGACAGAGTGTGACCCTGTTCCCTGCAGCGCGGCATCATGGACAAGATCCTGGAGGCGGTGGTGACATCCTCGTACCCCGCGAGTGTGAAGCAGGGCCTGGTGCGGCGCGTGCTGGAGGCGGCGCGGCAGCCGCTGGAGCGGGAGCAGTGCCTGGCGCTGCTGGCGCTGGGCGCGCGCCTCTACGTGGGCGGCGCGGAGGAGCTGCCGCGCCGCGTGGGCTGCCAGCTGCTACACGTGGCGGGTCGCCACCACCCGGAAGTCTTCGCCGAGTTCTTCAGCGCGCGCCGCGTGCTTCGCCTGCTGCAGGGTGGCGCCGGCCCGCCGGGCGCCCGTGCTCTCGCCTGCGTACAGCTCGGCCTGCAGCTGTTACCCGAGGGGCCCGCGGCCGACGAGGTGTTTGCGCTGCTCCGGCGGGAGGTGCTGCGCACCGTGTGTGAGCGCCCGGGGCCCGCGGTCTGCGCGCAAGTCGCCCGGTTATTGGCGAGGCATCCGCGCTGCGTCCCCGACGGCCCGCACCGCCTGCTTTTCTGCCAGCAGCTGGTGCGCTGCCTGGGTCGCTTCCGTTGTCCGGCCGAGGGCGAGGAGGGCGCCGTGGAGTTCCTGGAGCAGGCCCAGCAGGTGAGCGGGCTCCTGGCGCAGCTGTGGCGCGCTCAGCCCGCTGCCATCCTGCCCTGCCTGAAGGAGCTGTTTGCCGTCATCTCTTGCACAGGTGTGTGTGCGCGGGGCCTGGCGTGGGGGCTGGCGTGGGGGCTCCTGTGCTCCATGAGCCCAACGTGCGCCGGGCAGGTGGCTGTAGGTGCGGGTTCCCGTGCTTGGTGTGCCCTGTGGCAGGTGTGTGTAAGGGGCTAATGCGCAGGTGGGGGAATGCAATGTTCCTTACTTTAATTAGGGCTATCCTGGGGTCCTGCTGTGGGTCTTATCCTGTGGTGGGTGATGGGCACACTCAGGAGCAGACTGCTGGGTGAGGTGAAGGAGGGACCCAGATCATGCTGCCAGAAGCGGTACTAGGGTCTGAGTGAGACAACAGGAGAGGGGTGGTGTCGTCATGTCCTTTGGGTCAGGTGGGTTTTGTAGAAGGGTGACTTTCGATTCAGATTTTGAGAGATGGGCAGCAGCAGGGGCAAAGTGTACCAGGCAGGCAGAGGTGAAGCTCTGGACTCACGATGGAGCCTGAACATCTCAACTCTGAAATGTAAACGCTTGGTCCTCCATTGGCAATTGTGGTACTTGGACTACAGTATAAACGAGTGAAATAAGATCTGTGCCTTCCCTGATTATAGGGCTGTTCAGTTGAGAGGAAAGGAATGCACCTGGTGGGACAAAGAGAGCCAAGGTCAGGTGTATAAGCTCTTATCCAGTTGGACAACAGATTTTGATAACTAAATGTTCTTTCTCTAGTCCTTTGTGTGGTTCCACCTGGAATGTCCTCCCTCAAGTCACACAGCCCTTCTGTCTGTTCTTGCCAGCCCTAATGTTACCCTTTCTTACAGATTTTGCCTATATAGGTACAATTGGTGGTGGTGAGGGGGTGGTCAGTGCTTTCTCTGTGTCCAGTACAGGGCACGTGAAGGTTTGTTGAGTGAATAAGCTAAGGTGGGATTGGAGGCTGTGATGCTGTAGGAGTTAAGGGGGTGGCCCCTCTGTGCTCTTTTCAGAAGCCTAGCCTAGTTCCTTGGCAGCATGAAGGCATGGGGTATTGGGGGAGGTGAGGCGTCTACCTGTCTTGCTAAGCTCATCCCAATTCCCCTATTCCAGAGGAAGAGCCTCCGTCTAGCGCCCTGGCCAGCGTGGTCCAGCACCTCCCATTGGAGCTAATGGATGGTGTCGTCCGGAACCTCAGCAATGATGACAGTGTGACAGACTCTCAGATGCTGACGGCCATCAGCAGGTGGGATGAAGGCTGGGTGGGGATCAGGTCTCTCTCCTTATACTGGGTGCGGTTGCTGGGCTAGATTTAGTGTCAGGAGGTCCAGGCCCTCATGCTTTTTGATTCACCCATACTTTTTTGAGTCCTGCTCTGTGCCTGGCCTAGGACTGGATGTGGGAGACACAGAGAGCCTTTCCCTAGCAGTGCTCTCAGGTTGGTTGCCAACTCTGTGATCCCAGAGAAGTCAGTGAACTCTTTGAGCCTCGGTTTCCCCCTCTGTAATAGCAAAGGTGGTGTCAGAAGTTGTTAGGCTTCCATGGGGTCATACTAGAAGCTGCAAGTATATTATGAAGTGCATTCTGAGTTTGGCAGGTATGATAAATGGAGTTTGGATGTTTTTCAGCTCATTGCTTTTGCATATCTCCTCACCTCATTTGAATATCATCGAACCTGTGATCTAGCCCCACCTGCTGGTCCAGTGATCCTAGAATATACTGCCTACCCTCCTCCCTGCAGGCCTTTGGCCCTGTAGATCCCACTCCCCTGGCATGCTTCCCCTGCCGTGCTTTCCATACCTGCGTGCAGATCTACCATCTCCAGTGGGCCTTCCTGAATTTCTTGTCTTTAGTGGGGAAGAGTGTGGGCTCCAGAAGTAAGTTGTCCTGGCTCTACTGCTTCTAGCCTGTGTGACTTTGGGCAAGTTACTGCACCTCTGTAGGTCTCAGCTTCATTTATAAAATGTTGTGTAATTGAACCCATCTTATGGGGTCGTTGCAAGGATTAAATAAAATAACACGTGTAAAGTGCTTAGAGCAGTGGTGATAATTACCATCATAATTATTATGACCTTGTTCTTTTGTTGTTCGACCTCTTTATAGTATAGTCTACTGAGTCCAAAAGTAATGATATAGTGACATTTTCCTGAGTGCCTTCTATGTGGCAGCTTCATGCTGTGTGCATACAAGCATTATCAGATGGGTTAATACATGTAAGGCAGATGGAGTAGTGCTTGGTGCAGAATTAATACCATGAGAGTTAGCTATTGTTGCCTCTTTTAATCCATACCACAGTCCTGTGAGGTAGGTATGGTCCCCATTTTACAGAGGAGGAAACTGAGGCTAGAGAAAGTGACGTGGTCTAGGTCACAGGCAAGGGTTTGCTGAAGCCAAAGCTTCCAACCTGGGGGCAGTGCTCCTGTGGTTGGGCCCCATGGTCCAGAGAGAGACAGTTGAAAGCCCTAGTCTGCCACTGCAGCCTCGTGTGTGGCGGGGGAGTGAGGTTTGGGCTGTTGAGAGGGCCTGTCCCACCTCCTGCTGCACTGGGAGCCCCAGTCTCTGCCAGATGCCTGTGCTGGGCTCATTTGCAGTTCTCAGAGGTGTCTCGTCCATCCCATGGACCCCAGGGCTGCTCTGTGTAGGTGCGGATAAGTGTGGGGTCTCAGGACATCATGGCTAGTGCCTGGGCTGCCCCCACCCAGGCTTTTGGGCCTCCCTGGTCCTTGCGTCATTGTCACTCCCCTCACCAGGATGATCGACTGGGTGTCGTGGCCCCTGGGGAAGAACATTGACAAGTGGATCATTGCACTGTTGAAGGGCTTGGCCGCTGTTAAGAAGTTCAGCATCTTGATTGAGGTTTCGCTCGCCAAAATTGAGAAGGTTGGTGGCCCCTGTCCTAGCCCTGGCTTACAGCTTTTCCCACTCTCTCTTGCCAGGGGCAGTGTGGGTCTGGGAGGCAGAGCACTGGGGCTCTCACCCAAGCTTGCTGTGACCCGGGATAATTCACTGCCCCTCTGTGGGCCTCAGGTTTCCCACATTGATTTCTTTGCTCATTCAAGAATAGGTGTCTGTCACTTTGGGTCTGTCTATCCATCCTTCCCTCCTATCAGATATCTGTGTTACTACCCATCTGTCCATCGACTAGATCTGTAGCATGTCTGTGTTCTTGGTCTTGCATGGGTCTGCTGCTTTACCTCTGGTGTCTCTGATCACCTCTCAGGCCTGTGGCTACACTTGGCCTCTGTGGCCCAGGTGTGGGGGACTCCTCACCAGGGACTCTCTTCCAGGTTTTCTCCAAGCTTCTGTACCCCATTGTCCGGGGAGCTGCCTTGTCTGTCCTCAAGTACATGCTCCTGACCTTCCAGCACTCCCATGAAGCCTTCCACCTGGTAAGGGCCCTGCGTGCTGGCCTGAGGATGGGCGGCCCTTCATTCCCCAATGGTTTGGGTGGAGAGCAGACATGCTGTCTCTATTGGGGTTGGGGGTTTGAAGCCCAAGACCTTAAAATCCAGGATATTAGGACTGGAGGAGACTTGAGACTCTATTTTGCAGGAGTTGTTTTAGGAGACTAAGGCCAGAGAATTTGCATGGCCTCCCAACAGGCCCATAGTAGAGTGACAGCCCTAGAATGAAGTCAGCTACTGTTCTTTGGGTACCTGCTGTGTGCTAGGCACAGTACTAAATGACACATATTAACTGTCAGCCCTAAAGGAGAGTCTGTCCTTTTTTCCGTTTTTCCGCTGAGGAAACTGCAATTTAGGGAGGCTAAATCACTTGTCCCAGACACACAGCTGGTGAGCAGTACAGGGAAGATTCTAGCAAAGGTGGTCTGACTTCTGACCCATTGCCTTTCTTATACCTTGCTGCTGACCAGCACCTGGGCGGCCTGGCCTCTAGCTCAGGGCCCTTTCTGCTGTCTTTGGGGCTGTCCCTTGGGAAGGACAGCTTGTAGTCCTTGGCAGGGGGGGTGGGTGGGTACCTTCCTGCCTTTCTTCCCTAGATCTGCAGATGGGTCCCTAGATACTCATGGCTCCTCGTCAGGGCATAAATTTCATGCTTTATGATTTGCTGCAGTGGGAAAAGCACAGAACCAGGGATTGGAGTAGTTGGGATTGAGTCCCATCTCTGCCATTTGCCAGATGTGGTGACTTTGGGCTAGGTGTTTACCTCTGAGGGCTTGGAACAGGGTAAGCCCCTAGGATGGTGGGAGAGTGTTAGATGAGATGATATTTGTCAAAAGCCTGCCACAAGTTCCTTTCCAGGGACTGGACAGATACTTGTTTATTTGCATCCTTCTCCTGAGCTCCCTGCTCCCAGTTCCTGTGGGCTGACTCTGTCCATCCCTGGGACATTATGGTAGAGCACCCCCATGGTTTGAAAGTTAGCACTCTGTAGCACAGAGGAAAGAAACAGGCTTTGGATTCAGACAGACACATCATGTGTTACTTCTCCCATAACACATAGGGGAAGTTCTTGGTAAATTATGTAATCTCTCCAACCTCAGTTTCTTCATCTATAAGATGGGAGTAATAATTGCCGAATAAAGTCATTGTGAGGGTGAAGTGCTTGATCTGTAAGTGTTTGGTGAAAGAATGATGGTGGAGAGAAGAGTAGTCCTGGTCACTCAGGCTAGGCTCTCCTAGAAGGCCAGTTGGCTGAAGCTTATCAGGTGGGCTTGGGTTCAGGCCTCCTCTCAAGTGTGGGGAAGGAATTATTTATCCCATTTGACAAATGAAGAGACTGAGGCAGGATATCCAAGGTCATGTGTATTGTGAAAAGAGTCACTTGCCTGCATAGCATGGAGTCCCATGTAGATAAGGGGGACAGTGGCAGGTGGAAGACCTCCCTGCCTCAAGGAGCTCTAGGTATTTTCAGCACTGACCACCAACCCATGGCTCAGGTGAGTGGTAAATGGTACTGAGCCTAATCCTCCTCTCCTCTCACAGCTCCTCCCTCACATCCCCCCCATGGTGGCCTCTCTGGTCAAGGAGGACTCCAACTCGGGGACCAGCTGCCTGGAGCAGCTGGCGGAGCTGGTCCATTGCATGGTCTTCCGGTTTCCAGGCTTCCCAGATCTGTATGAGCCTGTCATGGAGGCCATTAAGGTGAGTGACAGTCTCCCACTGCTCCCTTGCCCTACTCCAAAAAAGGTGCTGGTTTGGGCCTTGCTCAATGCCATAATACCCTAATACAGGTTAGTGACAGCCCCCCATCATTTGGTCTCTGCCTGTCTCCCATCACCTCCCCTGGCCCACCTGTGCTTCAGGCACACTGAACACCTGCCATTTCCCCAGATGGGTCACCTCTCTTGATTTTCCAAGCCTTTGCATATGTCATTCTGTCTTCTAACTATAAACTGTTCTCTTGATCTGCCTGGATAGCTCCTGTTTCCGTTGAATCTTCTCCACTAAGGCTCTGCTCAAGTGTTACTTCCCTCAGAAAGCTTTTCCTGGCAACTCTCGATAACCCCCTCTCCACTGCAGGCTGGGTCAGGACTTCTTTGAGCTTCTACAGCTCCCACATCCCTTTGTCACGTGCTGTCACTGTCTATCTGTGTGTCTGTCTCCCCCAGCTGTAGCACTCCAGAGCAGGGATTGTTTACCTGTGTTCACATGGCTTTACTGATGCTCTGCTTTGTGCAAGACCCAGGCTGGGAACTGGGGACACGGGCTCGAGGCAGAACAAATCTCCTCCACTGAGGAGCTTGCAGCCTAGCGGGGTGACAGGCCTGCCCAGAAGTCACTCTGATCTAAGTATCTTAGGAAACACCTGTGAGGAACCAGAGACAGGAAGGATCATCCCCAGTTGGAGGGGGAAGCTACCGGGAAGAAGGGGATTCTGACCTGGGCTTGCTAGGTTGCTAGGACAATAACATTTGTAGGTAGTGCGACATTTGACACTGTTTTCCATGTATTTTGTTTGTTAATGCCCACAAGAAACAAGCAGGTACTATTGTTACCTGAATCTCATAGATGAGGGAAATGAGACTTGGAGAGGCTTGGTGACTTGTGCAAAGTCATGCAGGTAGTGAGAGACCTAAGCAGGGTGCTTGGTTGCTGAGCCCTTTCCCATTGCCTGATACAGAGGACAGGTCCAAGTGTGGGTGAAAGATGTCTAGGTAGGTGGTGGCCCTTATTATAGACCCTCTGATCTGACTTTCGTTTCCGTAGTCACAGCAGATAGATAACCTGAAAAGCGTCCCACTATAGAACACCTAGAAATGCTTGTTAAAATATAACAAACGTCTTTTTAAGTACATAGCTGAGCTTGCAAGAAAGTAATGGGGAATCCCCAGGGGCCAAAAAGGAAGCGAGAACTGGAATCCAGAAAGGTAAGTGAGAGATGATGCTCTTTTTGCCCTGGGGTGGGGAGGGAACGAGGGAGGGTGAAACCTTAGTCACTAAGCAGCTTGAGCTTGTAGGGACAGGGGATGAGGCTTAGGGCCTGCTCCCACTAGGGCATTAGCACTAAGAAGCCCATATATTCTAGGACCCAAGAAAGGCTTTATTGTTGGCAAATGAGCGACCTAGAAAAAATACATGCATGTCAAGTAGATGTTGAGGAAACTTTTCTGGCTTTGCGCTCAGGATTGAGAAAAATGAATTTTGTTATCATTGGCCTGCTCTCTTACGGGTTTAGGGTTTGAGTTCTCACTGTCTTTGTGGTTGTGGGACTCCACAAAGGCACTAAGTAAGCTTAGGCACTAACATTAAAAATGGTTATGAACTTGTAATACCCAAGAGTTGCCTCATAGAAACAGAAATGAAAATGCTTTCAAGTCACAAAGATAAAGTACTGCTAAAGATGAGTTTATAATCCAAAAATGACAAAACACACAAGGGAACAATCCACCATGAGTGAGAGAGAGTAGATGCAATCAACAAAACCTCTGGCATTTACTTGGGTCTTGGCAGTTTTTCCAGCCTGAGAATTTGAGAGAGCCTGCCTACAATACAAGTGGGTACCTTGCTAGATCACAAGCTGCCTGTCACTGGAGGTAGATGAGCAGAGGAGACAGGGCTTTGACTGGGGGAAGTGACTATTACTGTTTCCTATTAGCCTGTGAGCTTCTGGAGGGCAGGGACCATGTTTTGACCTCTGTGTCCTGCAAATATGTGAGTGAATTAGCATATGGAGAATGCTCTCCTGGAGGTGTGAACGAAGAGGAGGGAGCATGGCCCTGCACTGGGCCCTGAGGGAAACCCACACTGAGTGAGACCCAGGCTTGTCACACTAGGGGCTGTGGTCTGATCCAGGGGACAGTGGGTGGTAAAGGTATTTACCACTAGGTGCAGGCAGCTAGGCTTTATAAGTATAGAGAACATGTGTACCCCACTTGAGAAGATCTGGGAAAGTCTTGTAGAGAGGGGATATAGGAGTTAGGCTTTGAGGGATGGGGACTGGCAGGATGAAGCCCTCCTTTCCAGAGGCGTCAGAGGGAAAGGTGTGGGAGGGGAATGCGCAGTTTGTCAACAGAGTGGAAGGGACATCAGAAAGATCAGACTGGAGGGCCTGAAACCAGACTGATTCTGTTCAATCTAGCAGATAGGGGCTTCCCAAACATTTCCTCCGAATACTTGAGCCCAGAAAGGGGAGTTACCCAAGCAGCCTGACATAAGCTCAGTGTTTCTCTAAAATCTCATTTTATCTCAGAGATTCAAATATGGATTTCATAATGATGAACATTTGTTTTAATGTAAACAGTTTTATTCCTTGAATATTAGAGAATATAGCTCCAAGGGAGGTGTGCTGTATTTGCCCTGTGCCTTTGAAAACCTTTTGATATAAACTAGTTTGAGAGGCAAGAGAGCAATGTATCCATAGAATTTTAAAAAATTTTTTTTCTAAGATTTATTTACTTATGGAGAGAGAGAGAATGAATCCCAGGCAGTCTCTGGGCAGAGCCTGTCTTGAGGCTTGAACTCATGAGCTGTGAGATCATGGCCTGAGCAGAAACCCAGAATCAGATGCTTAACTGACTAAGCCACCCGGGCACCCCTCTCCATAGGACTTTATGGGGTTTTTTTATACAAAATTTTTTTTTTTTTTTTAGTTTTTAGTTTTGAGAGAGATAGCATGAGCAGGGGAGGGGCAGACAGAGAGAGACACACACAGAATCCAAAGCAGGCTTCAAGCTCTTAGCTGTCAGCACAGAGCCCAGTGTGGGGCTTGAGCTCATGAGCTGTGAGATCATGACCTGAGCCAAAGTCAGACGCTTAACCAACTGAGCCACTCAGGCACCTTGGATTTTATTGTTTATAAAGTTCTTTTACATCTCTTCCATGAGCACATTCTTTTTTGTATAAAGGCTCCTCTATAAATAAGTTCTGGAAGGTTCTCTTAGGCAGTTTCTCTGGGAGCTGTGGTACTTGCTAAGGGAGCCATTGTATATAAATTTCCAGTAACATTAGGAGCTTGAAACTTACTTCATGGTTTTATGTTCCTAAGAGTACCAAGTTACCTTCTTTGGGAAAAATGACATTTGATGTTTTTTTTTTTTTTTTTTTTCTGTAGTGTGGATAGTTTTGCATCTTTGTGTGTCTGTGTGTCTACATGCGTGAAGTTCTCTTTTTTTTATTGCCTTTTTGTCCCTATTCATGTTTTGTGTGGAGTGGGAATTGGATAGGGAATAATAGGAAGAAAAAAGAAGGGACTAAGAAGATAACGAGCTTGCATCTTTTTATCTTGGAAGTTCTTACTTTTTTTTTTTTTTTTCTTTTACATTTGTGAGAGTTGACTGATCTGGTAAATGTTCTTGGGAAATGAGCAAATAGAAGCGTTAAACCACTGCTTGAACCGGACCTTTTGCAGTGGTCAGACGATGTGCACTGGGGAGACTAGGGCTTTCAATGCTCAGCTGGTTTGAAACTGGAGGCTCGGACAAATCTGGGGACTGTGCTTAGGATCTGGAAATGACAGGGCTTTGAGGAACGTCATGTACATCTGTTAAGTAACTCTCTATTATGCCTAGGTGTTTTCCTTTAAAATAGATTATCATTAGAACCCGTGCTGGGTAATGTTCTTTTAGGTGCACGTTTTAATGTGAGGAGAATGAATAAGAAGCATGCTAATCCCTGAGCCCTTGACCAGGAACCCATACCTCAGGCCCCCAGGACCCTCCACCATCCTGTGACCAGGGATCCATACCTCAGGCCCCCAGGACCCTCCACCATCCTGTCTGTGACCAGGGATCCATACCTTAGGCCCCCAAGACCCTCCACCATCCTGTCTGGGATCTTGCTTGGAGGCGGTGACTAATTAAACCTGATGGCAAACCTAAAAGTAGAAGAAGTGGGAGCATCATTGTGTGCATACTCACAGGCACAGTGAGAGTATGGCATGCCAAATTGATATGCCTCACTTGATGCATATGAGGAAATTGAGTCTGAGAGGCTCACTGACCATGGCCAGGCAGCTAGTTAAGACAAGAGTCAGGATTAGGACTGAGATCTTGACTCTGTTGAATCTGTTGACTGGTGAGCCTGTGTGGTCATTGCTTAGAGTCTGCTGTACCCTGGGCTCCTCTAAGAACATGTGGATTGTTTGCTTACTCCTTCTATATCCCTGGAAAATTCTTTTCTCTGAGTCTTAGTTTTTTCATCTATAAGATGGGAATTTTATACCTTCCTAAGACAGTTGTGACATGAAAAGGTCATATAGAAGTCCCACGTGTCAGAATGAGAATCTAGAGTAAGTTTGGAAGCAGAAAGCTGTTAACACATATATTGAGAACATTTGTGGGGGCAGTGTGCTTGGGTAGGGGTGGGGTAGGCCATAGTCCAAGAAGACTTCCCAGAGGAAGTGATATTTTTAGAGCTGACCATGGTCCCCACCATCCTGCTAACTTGTTCCCTCCTCAGGACCTCCATGTTCCCAATGAGGACCGCATCAAGCAGCTGCTGGGGCAAGATGCCTGGACCTCGCAGAAGAGTGAGCTGGCTGGTTTCTACCCCCGGCTCATGGCCAAGTCAGACACGGGCAAGATTGGTTTAATCAATTTGGGAAACACATGCTATGTGAACAGCATTCTTCAAGCCTTATTCATGGCTTCTGAGTAGGTGCTGCTTTCATATTTCCTCTCTGCCCCTGCCTCTCTCCTTTGGGCTCCCTGGTGAATGGGGGGTGGGGATGGGGTTTGGAGAGGATGGGTCTTGCTTTGCATTGCTGGCATAATTCCCTGCAGTCTGTAGGCCTTGATGGGGCAAGTGAGAGGTCCCAAAGGGCTCCAGGCCATTGCCAAGGCAGAAGGTCAACACTGGATGGGAGCTTGAGATGGGACTTCAGGGGCTGGAACGGGTTTTGCACAGGGTTGGTCAACATCACTGATTTTTCCCCTGGGTGGATTGTGTCTCTCCGAATAGAACTTCCATTCATCCTGGTCTTAGACAGCCTCTGCTCCCTCTACTAAAACAAAATCTTTTTTCTCAGTGGCTACCTATCCAACATAAGGCTTGCTTAAAAATCACTCAGTTTCAGCCACAGAAGTGGACATCTTTTCCCCCGAATTTGTGTGTGTGTGTTTTAAATGCACATAACATTTACTGTATTAACAATTGTAATTGTGCAGTTTAGTGGTAAATGCATTCACATTGTTGTACAACTTTCCATCATCCATCCATGTAACTTTCATCTTGTAAATCTGAAACTCTGTAATTAAACAATAACTTCTCATGTTCCCATTCTCCCTTCCCCCAGCCTCTGACAACCTTATTATACTGGCAACCCAAGTGTTTTTACATTTTGGCTATCGTGAATAATGCTGCTGTGACCATGGGTGTACAAATAACTCTTTGAGATACTACTTTCAATTCTTCTGCATATATGTCTAGAAGTGAAATAGTTGGGTCCTACGGTAGTTCTATTTTTAATTTTTTGAGGAACCTCTGTACTGTCTTCCACAGTGGCTGCACCAGTTTGCATTCCCAGTGGTGCATGAGGGTTTCAGTTTGTCCATATCCTCCCTGACATTTGTTTTTTGACAGCCATCCCAGTGGGTGTGAGGTGGTATTCTGCTGTAGTTTTGATTTGCATTTTCCTAATGATCAGTGATGTTGAGCATATTTTCATGTGCTCATTGGCCATGTGTATATCTTCCTTGGGGGAAATGTCTACTTAAGTCCTTTGCTCATTTTGAATCAGGTTGTTTTTTGGTTGAATTTTAGGAGTTCTTATGTATTATGGATATCAGTCTCTTCTCAGATACATTAATTGCAAATATTTCTCCTGTAATCTGGGTTGCCTTTTTGATCTGGATATTTTAAAAATTTTTGTTGAAGTTGTATTTATTATTGAGATATATTTGACGTTCTATTAACTTCAGGTGTACAATATATCTGATATAGTATGTCTTATGAAATGATCACGATAAGTCTGGTTAACATCCATTACCACACACAATTAAAATTTTTCTTTTGTGTGATGAGGACTTTTAAGATTTACTCTCTTAGCAACTTCCAAGTATACAATACAGTATTATTAACTATAGTCACTGTGCTATACATTAAATCCCAGAACTTGTTATTATAACTGGAAGTATTACCTTTTGACGACCTTCACCTATTTCACCCACTCCCCACCTCTGGCAACCACCAATCTGTTCTCTATATCTATTATTTTGTTTGATTCCATATATAAGTGACATCACACAGTATTTGTGTTTTTCTGTCTGGCTTCACTTTCCATAATGCCCTCTAGGTTCATCCAATTGTCATAAATTGTAGGATTTCCTTCATTCTCATGGCTGAGTAATATTCATTACATGTATAAGGAATATATGTATTTTAGGATATTGAGGATATTAGGATATTAACCTATTATCAGATATGTGATCTGCAAATATTTTCTCTTATGCTGTAGGATGCCTTCTTATTTTGTTGATGGTTTCCTTTGATGTGCAGAAGCTTTTTAGTTCGGTGTAGCCCTGCTTGTTTATTTTGCTTTTGTCATCTTTATTTTTAGTGTCAGATCCAAAAAAAATCATCACCAAGATGATGTTAAGGAGCTTACAGATGATATATGTATGTATGTGTGTGTGTGTGTGTGTATTTATATATGTATATATATATGTATGTGTATATATTTTACCTTTAAGTTCGTTTATTTTGAAAGAGAGAACACTCAAGCAAGGGAGGGGCAGAGAGAATCCCAAGCAAGCTCTGCACTGTCAGTGAGGAGCCTGGACATGGGGCTCCAACTCATGAAACTGTGAGATCATGACCTGAGCTGAAATTAAGAGTCAGATGTGTAACTCAGGCACCCCAGACTATGTTTTCTTATAGAAGTAAGATGGTTTCAAGTCTTACGTGCAAATCTTAATCCATTTTGAGTTGATTTTTGTGTACGTTGTAAGATAAGGGTCCAGTTTCATCCTTTTGCATATGGCTGTCCAGTTATCCCAACATTATTTATTGAAGAGACTGTCCTTTCCCCCTTGTATCTTCTTAGCTCCTTTCTTGTATATTGATTGGGCAAATAAGCATGGGTTTATTTTGGGGCACTGTCTTCTGTTCCCTTGATCTATTTGTCTTTTTATGCCAGTCCCATATTGTTTTGATTATCTTAGTTTTGTAATGTAGTTTCAAATCCGGAATCTTGATGTCTTCAGCTTTTTCTTTTTTAAAATTGATTGGACTATTTGAAGTCTTTTGTGGTTCCATATAGATTTTAGGGTAGTTCTGTTTGGTGAAAAATGCCAGTAGAATTTTGATAAGGAGTTCATTGAATTTTAAGTTGCTTTGGGTATTACAGACATTTTAACAGTATTATTTTTTCTAATCCATGAACACAGAATATCTTTCCATTTATTTGTGTCATCTCCAATTTCTTTCATCAGTGATCCTCATTCTGATATGTTGTCAGAAGTTCAGGGTAGTAGCCTAACATTCAATTTCTTTCATCAGTGATCCTTATTCTGATGTGTTGTCAGAAGGTCAGGGTAGTAGCCTAACACTACGTCCCAATGCCTGTCTCATTCCGTTTGCTTCATCTCATCACATAGGCATTTTATCATCTTACATCATTATAGGAATAAGGGTGAATACAGTACAATATTTAGAGAGAGAGATCATTCACATAACTTTTATTACAGTATGTGGTTATAATTTTATTGTTGCTAATGTCTTACAGTACCTAATTTATAAAATAAGCTTTATCATAGGTATATATGTAGGAGAAAACAGTACATACAGGATTTGGTACTATCTGTAGTTTCAGGCATCCACTGGGAGTCTTGGAATGTATCTCCTACTGGTAAGTGGGGACTACTGTACAGGTCTTTTACCTCCTTGGTTAAATTTTATAGAATTGTAAATGTGGGTTGTTTTTAAATTTATCATTCTTATAGTTTGTTATTACTGTATTGAAATGCAGTGGACTTTTGCATATTGATTTTTTTATCCTGCAACTTTACTGAATTCATTTATTCTAAGGGTTTTTTTGGTGAGGAGTCTAGGGTTTTTTAATATGTAATATCATATCGTCTACAAATAGAGACAGTTTTATTTCTTCATGTCCAATTATGATGCCTTTTCTTTTTCTTGCCTAATTATTAGCTAGGACTTCCAGTACCATGTTGAATAAAAGTGATGAGAGTGGACATCCTTATCTTGTTCGTGATCTTAGAGGAAAAGCTTTCAGGTTTTCATCGAGTATGTTGTTGGCTATGACCTTGTCACAGATGTTCTTTATTATGTTGAGTTAGGTTTCCTTTATACCAACTATTTTTGAGAGTTTTTTATTTTATTATTATTTTTTAATGTTTATTCATTTTTGAGAGAGAGACAAGAGTGTGAGCAGGGAAGGGGCAGAGAGAGGGAGACACAGAATCCAAAGCAGGCTCCAGGCTCTGAGCTGTCAGCACAGAGCCTGATGTGGGGCTGGAACTCACGAACAGTGAGATCATGACCTGAGTCGAAGTTGGACGCTTAACTGACTGAGCCACCCAGGTGCTCCGAGAGTTTTTATTATTCATAAGTAGGTAAATTGAATTTTATCAAATACTTTATGTGTCTATGAGACGATCATGATATTTATCCGTTTTGTTATATGGTGTGCCGTATTGATTACTTTGTGGATGTTGAACTATCTTTGCATTCCTCCTATATATCCAACTTGATCACGTTGTATGAACCATTATGTGTATTGTTGAATTTGGTTTGCTAATATTTTGCTGAGGATTTTTACATCTATGTTCATCAGGGATATTGGCCTATAATTCTCCTGTGTTGTCTGATTTTGGTGTTAGGGTAATGCTGGCCTTATAAAATGAGTTTGGAAATATTCCCTCTTCTGGTTGTTTTGTTTTGTTTTTTTTGGGGGGGAGAGTGTGAGAAGGCTTGGCGTTAATTCTTTGAATGTTTGGAACAATTCAGTGAAGCCATCTGGTCCTGGTCTTTTGTTTGTTGGAAGGTTTTTAATTACTGAATCCGTCTCTTTACTAGCAATCAGTCTGTTCAGATTTTTTACTTCTTTGTAATTCAGTCTTTACAGTTTGTATGTTTCTAAGAATTTCTCCATTTCTTCCAGGTTGTCCAGTTTGTTCGAGTATAATTGTTCATAGTACGATCCTTCGTATTTCTGTGGTATCAGTTGTAATGTCTCTTTTATTTATTTAGTTTTATGTCCTCTCTCATTTTTCCTTGGTGAGTGTAGCTAAAGGTTTGTCTATTTTGTTTATCTTTTCAAAAAAACAGCTCTTAGTTTCACTGATATTTGCTATTGTGTTTTTAGTCTCTGTTTCATTTATTTTTGCTCTGGTCTTTATTTCCTTCATCTTATTTTGGGGCTTAGTTCTTTTTCTAGTTCCTTGAGGTGTAAAGTTCGTTCATTAGAGATCTTTCTTGTAACGTAAGTATTTATCACTATGAACTTCCTCTTAGAATTGCTTTTCCTGCATCCCATATTTAGTATGCTGTATTTTCATTTGTCTTAGGGTATTTTGTAACTTCTCTTTTTATTTCTTCTTTGACCCACTGGTTGGTCAGTAGCATGTTTTTTAGTGTCCACATATTTGTGAATTTTCTGTTTTTTTCTTGTAAGTCATTTCTAGTTTCATACCATTGTGGTCAGAAAAGATGCTTGATATGATTTTAGTCTTCTTAAGTTTATTGAGACTTGTGGCCCAGCATATGATCTGTCCTGGAGAATGTACCACATGAGCTTAAGTAGAATGTGTATTCTATTACTTTTGTCTGGAGTGTTCTGTAAATGTCTGTTCTACTCCTCTGTTCTAATATGTGAGCCCAACATTTTCTTACTGATTTTAATGTCTCCGTGATCTATGCATTAACAGAATTGGGGTATTAAAGTCCCCTGTTATTATTGTATTGTGTCCATTTCTCCCTTTAGGTCTGTTAATATTTGCTTATATATTTAGGTGCTCCTATGTTTGGTGTATAAATATTTACAGATGTTTTCTTTTTGGATTGACCTTTTCTGAATATATATTGGCCTTTTTTTTGGTCTCTTTTTACGATTGTGTCTACAAGTCTATTTTAAGTATAGCTACCCAGCTTTCTTCTGGTTTCCATTTTCATGAAATACCTCTTTGTATCCCTTCAGTTTCAATCTGTGTACATTTGAAGTGAGAGTCTCTTGTAGGCAGCATATAGATGGCTTTTTTTTTTTTTTAATCTATTCAGCCACCCTGTATCCTTTGATGGAAGAGTGTAGTCCGTTTACATTTAAAGTAATTATCAGTAGGCACATACTTAATGCTATTTTGCTAATTATTTTCTGGCTGCTTTGTAATTCCTTTGTACCTTTCTTCTCTTGCCCTCTTCCTTTGTGATTTGATGGTTTTCTGTAGTGGCATGCTTAGATTTCTTTCTCTTTTGTGTATCTACTGTACGTTTTTGTTTTGTGGTTGCCATGCTAACATAAAATAACATATTTATAACAGTCTATTTCGAGTTGATGACTTAATTTTGAATGCATTCTAAAGCTCTAGTTGTTAATCCCCCACCATGTTTTATGTTTTTGATGTCACAATTTACTTCCTTTTATCTTGCATATCTCTTAAATTATTGTAGTTATAGTTCCTTTTACTACTTTTGTCTTTAACCTTCACACTAGCTTTGTAAGTGATGAACCTACCACCTTTGCAAAATTATATTATTCTGAATTTTAATATACATTTATCTTTATTAGTGAGATTTATACTTTCATATACTTTCCTGTTGCTAATTAGTACCTTTCAGCTTAAAGCAGTCCTTTTAACATTTCTTGTTAAGCTGCTATAGTGGTGATGAACTCCTTCAGCTTTTGCCTGTATGGAAAACTCTCCTTCAATTCTGAAGGAGAGCTTTGCTGGGTAGAGTATTCTTGGTAGGAGGGTTTTTGTTTCTTTAACCTGTGGCACTCCTTTCTAGTCTGCAAAATTTTCGCTGAAAATATGCTGATATTCTTATGAGGGTTCCCTTGTCTGTAACAAGTTGTTTTATTCTAGCTGCCCTTTTTTTTTTTTTAATGTTTATTTATTTTTGAGAGAGAGAGCGTGCGTGAGCAGGGGAGGGAGACACAGAATCTGAAGCAGGCTCCAGGCTCCGAGCTGTCAGCATAGAGCCTGATATGGGGCTTGAACTCATGAGCCATGAGATCATGACCTGAGCTGACGTCAGACACTTAACCGATTGAGCCACCTAGGCATCCCACTGGTCTCCATTTTTCTGAGGTTTTATCTTGTTCTTTCATTTGGAATATAGTTCTCTGTTTTCTTCATCATCCTTGACTCTCTGTGTTGGTTTCTATGCATTAGATAAAACAGCTACCCCTCCCATTCTTGAAGGAGTAGCCTTGTGTAGATGAAGCTTTTTGTTCATCCTTGCCCTTGCTTTTTTGGCTGTCTCTCAAACCATTGTGATTGTCCAAACAGCCTACTTTGTTCTTGGTGCCTCTCAGTACTTCAGACTGTGCCAAGACCTGTCAATGTCCTAAAAAGGAGGATCTCAGGCCCTCTTGATGCAGGGCTTATTAAAAGCCAGGCCCTCAGGTAGCAGCTTTTAAAGTATGCAAATAAACCTCTTTCAGGGGAGGACTGGGAGATGGGCATTTCTATCTGTGAAGATAACCTAATAGTCCTCTTTCACAGAAAGATTGTGCATTTCTGTCTGCTGCCTCTCTGCTGTTCCCTGATATGGTAGTTCAACTGTTTTCTGTTTGTTACACCCCTGTGTGATCTACACGTGTAAGCTTCTCTGGCCATGAGAGTCAGACATTCAAGGGGTGCTCCCTGGGTGGCACCTGCAAAAACCAGGGCACCAGATATATGCATAAGCTCTTTTCTGGGCAATGCAACCTGGAGTGAGGCAGAGAGAGAGAGTGCAGAGATGACACCTGTTATTCTCTGCAGTCTTTGGAAAATATTTCGTTAGGCCCTAGATGTGTGTTAAATTAGAAGCCTGCTTGCAGGCTGAACTTCTAGGACAGACAAATGGACCTTTTTCCCAGAAAGACTGGGCTTGATTCACTCAGCTGCCTCTGCTGGCTCCTGGCGGGTTAGCCATGCTTGGTCCATGCAAGCCGTTTAAGCACAGTTTCTCAGTTTGTTGTAGCATTGTTGGTTTTGTGGACATTAGCCCCGTTGATTTTCAAAGGTAGATACTTTGGGGACCATCCTTCAGGTGCAGGTCTTAAAAGTTAGAGTGGCAGATCTAGGGTTCAAACGCTTCCCTCCTCAGGAAGAAGCTGGTGGTTATGATTTCCCTCCTGATTGTGGGTCACCATGCTGGGGATGGGGTTTCTGTTGAAATTGTCTCCACCTCTCCTACGCATTTCAATGTTGTTTTTTTCTGTTTCACGTGTTATGTAGGAGTTGCTTAGTTTTTAGATTTATTGCAAAGGGAATTGTTCCATATGTAGCTGTATATTTAGTGTGTCTGTGAGAGGAGTTGAGTTCAGGATCCTTTCATCTTGACGTGAAACCCTGAATGGTGTTGTTATGCGCAAATTTTACATTTTGTGAAGTCTGTTTAATTTTGTTGTTGCCTGTGACTTTGGTGTCCTATCTTAGATCATTGCCAAATCCAATGTGAAGCTTTTGTTCTATGTTTTCTTCCAAGAGTTTTGTTGTAAATTTAGGTCCTTGATCCATTCTGAGTTGATTTTTATACATGGTGTTAGATAAGGGGCCAACTTCATTCTTTTGTTTATGGACATTTAGTTTTCCCAGTACCATTTCTTGAAAAGACTATTCTTTCCTCCATTGAATGATCTTGGCACTTTGTTAAAGATCATTTGACCTGTTTTTCATTCCATTGGTCTCTATGTTTGTCTTTATGCCAGTATCACAGTGTTTTGATCACTGTAGCTTTGTGTAGTAGGTTTTAACATCAGGAAGTGTGAATTCTCCAGTCTGTTAATCTTTTTCAAGATTGTTTTTCATGATTTCTGATCCCATGGGATTCCAATATGAATTTTGGAATGTGGTTTTTTTTTTCGGTTGCTGCAAAATCATTGGATTTTCATAGGGATTGCATTGAATGTGTAGATCTCTTTGGGAAATATTCACATTTTTATAATATTAACTCTTTTTTTTTTTTTTCAACGTTTTTTTTTTTTTGGGACAGGAGAAGGGCATGAACGGGGGGGGGTCAGGGAGAGAGGGAGACACATTTTTTTGTCGGAAACAGGCTCCAGGCTCTGAGCCATCAGCCCAGAGCCCGACGCGGGGCTCGAACTCACGGACCGCGAGATCGTGACCTGGCTGAAGTCGGACGCTTAACCGACTGCGCCACCCAGGCGCCCCTATAATATTAACTCTTAATCGATGGACATGAAATGTGTTTCCATTTATTTATGTCTCTACTTCTTTCAGCAAAGCTGTGAAGTTTCCATTGTGCAGTCTTTTACCTCTTTGGTTAATCTTAAGCATTTTACTCTTTTTGATACTATTGTAATTGGAATTGTTTTTATAATTTCCTTTTTGAATTGTTCATTGTTGGGGTATAAAAATGCAGCTGGTTTTGGTGTGTTAACTTTGTATCCTGCTACTTTGCTAAATTATTAGTTCTAACAGCTTTTACTGTGGCCGTTAGGATTTTCTATATACAAGATTATATCATCTGCAGACAGATAATTTTACTTACATTTACTTTTTTTTGCGTGGTTGCTCTGGCTAGAACTTCTAGTCCTGTGTTGAATAGAAGAGGTGAAAGTAGACATTGTTGCATTGTTCCTTATCTTGAGGAAAAGCTTTTAGTCTTTCACCATTGAGTGTTAATGTTTGCTCTGGGTTTTTAATATATGGCTTTATTACGTGGGGGTAATTTCCTTCTATTGTGTAAAGTATTTTTTGTCATAAAAGTATGTTGCATTTTGTCAAATGCTTCCTCTGTATCAGTTGAGGTGATCATGTGGTTCTCTCCTTTATTCTGGTGACGTATGTATATTACAGTGATTAATTTTTTTTTGTATGTTGAACCATCCTTGCTTTCCAGGAATAAATGCTATGTGGTTATAGTGCAGAATGCTTTTAATGTGCTGCTGAATTCTGTTTGCTAGTATTTTGCTGAGGATGTTTGCGTAAGGGTATTAGTCTGTAGTTTTCTTTTAATGTCTCTGGCTGGCTTTGGTATCAGGGTTATGCTGACCTCCTAGAATAAATAGGAAGTGTTCTTTGCTTTTTCGTTTTTCAGAAAAGTTTGGGAAAGTTTGGTATGCTTCTTTAAGATTGGTAGAATTTACTCGAAAGCCATGAGCTCCAGGACTTTTTCCTTGGGAGATTTTTGATTACTGTTCAATCTCCTTACTAGTTTTGGTCTGTTCAGACTACTATTCATATTACTCTCTTATTATTATCCTTTTTATTTCTATTGAATTGGTGCTAATGCCCCCATGTTACTTGCTGATTTTAGTAATTTGAGTCTTTTTTTCCTTAGTCCACTTAGCTAAACGTTTGCCAATTTTTTGGCTCTTTTTGAAGAACCACCTTTTGGCTTTATTGATTTTTTTTCTCCCCTATTTTTCTGTTTTCTATTTTATTCATCTCTGCTCTAATCCTTCTGGCTTTGGGTTTAGTTCTTTTTCTAGTTCTTTAAGTTGTGAATCCAGGTTGTTGATGTAAAAAATCTTTAATTTGTAAAAAATCTTTTTTTTAAGCTTATGCATTTATTTATTTGATTTTAAATGCTTATTTTTTATTTACTTAGAGAGAGAACGGTACAAGTGGGGAAGGGCAGAGAGGGAGAGAGAGAATCCCAAGCAGACTCTGTGTTGTCAGCGCAGAGCCCAGTGCGGGGCTTGATTCCACCACCTGGGAGATCATGACCTAAGCCGAAATCAAGAGTTGGACACTTAACTGCCTGAGCCACTCAGGAGCCCCTAAAGTTTATTTATTTTGAGAGAGCAAACAAGAATACACGTAGGGGAGGGGCAGAGAGAGGGAGAGAGAATCCCAAGCAGTCTCCATTCTGTCAGCACAGAGCCTCATGTGGAGATTGAACTCATGAACCGTGAGATCATGACCTGAGCCTAGATCAAGAGTCAGACACTTAACTGGCTGAGCCACCCAGGTGCCCCTGAAATCTTTCTTGTTTTTTTTTTTTTTTTTAATGTTTGTTTATTTTTGTGACACAGAGAGACAGAGCATGAACGGGGGAGGTGCAGAGAGGGAGGGAGACACAGAATGCGAAGCAGGCTCCAGGCCCTGAGCTGTCGGCACAGAGCCTGACACAGGGCTCAAGCTCACAGACTGTGAGATCATGACCTGAGCCAAAGTCGGATGCTCAACAGAGTGAGCCACCCAGGCGCCCCTCTTGCTTTTTAATAGCATTTATAACTATGTTCTCCCTTAATCACTACTTTTGCTGTATCCCATAAATTTTGGTATGTTGTGTTTTTGTTATCATTTGTATCTAAGTAGTTTCTAATTTTCCTTGTGAGGTCTTCTTTGATCTTTGGTTGTTAAAAAGTGTATTGTTTAATTTCCACAATCTTGTGAATTTTCTAGTTCTATTTATGTTATTGAATTTGGTTTATCCACGTGTGGTCAGAGAAGATACTTTGATATTTATCTTTTAAAATTTACTGAGAACTCATTTGTGGCCTAAGTTTATAGTCTTTCTGGAAAAGACCTCAGTGCACTTGAGAATGTATAATCTGCTGGTGTTGGGTTGAGTGTTCTGTATACATCTGTTAGACCTGGGTGGTTATTGTGTTAAGTCCTCTGTTGCCTTATCTTCTTTCTGGTTGTTCTATCTGTGATTGTGGGTGGGGTACTGAGGCCTCCAGCTGTTAGGGTAGAAATGTCGATTTCTCCCTTGAATTCTCTCAGTGTTTGCTTCATCTATTTTGATGGTCTGTCATTTGGTGCATAAATGTTTGTAATTACTATCTTTTTGCTGTATTGAGTTTTTTATGAATATATAAAGTCCTTCTTTGTCTCTTGTTAGCTTTTTTGACTTAGTCTGTTTTGTCTGACATTAGTCCAGCTACTTCTGCTCTGTTCTGGTTTTCATTTGCATGGAATATCCTTTTCCATCCTTTCACTTTCCAGCTGTCTTTGGATTGCAAGTGAGTCTCTCATAGACAGTATATTGTTGGATTGTGTATTTTTGTCCATTCTGCCAATCTTTGCTTTTTTATTGGAGAGTTTAATCTGTTTACTTTTACAGTAATTTGATAAGGAGGGACTTCTGTCATTGTGCCATTTTTTTTTTTAACATACCCTATAGCTCTTTTGTCCCTAATATCTTGCATTCCTGTCATCTTCTGTGTCCAGTTGATTTTTTTTTTAATTAATGCTTATTTTTGAGAAACAGAGGAAGGCCCAGGATCTGAAGCAGGCTCCTGGCTCTGAGCTGTCAGCAGAGAGCCCGATGCAGGGCTTGAACCCATGAACTGTGAGATCATGATGTGGGCCAAAGTCAGATGCTTAACCACTCAGGCGCTCTTCCAGTTGATTTTTTTTTTTTTATAACAAAATGTAAAAAAAAAATTTTTTTAATGTTTATTTATTATTGAGAGACAGAGTATGAGCATGGGAGGGGCAGAGAGAGGCGGAGACACAGAATCTGAAGCAGGCTCCAGGCTCTGAGCTCTTAGCATGGAGCCTGATGCAGGGCTCGAACTCACAAACTGCAAGATCATGACGTGAGCTGAAGTCGGACACTTAGCTGACTGAGCCACCCAGGCGCCCCTATAGCGAAATGTTTAAATTCTTTCTTAATTTCCTTATGTGATTATTGTATAGTTGTATTCTTTGTTGTTACCATGGGGATTTTTGAGAGTCAGAGATGGAGTACGAGCAGGGGAGGGGCAGAGAGAGAGGGAGACACAGAATCCAAAGCAGGCTCCAGGCTCTGAGCTGTCAGCACAGAGTCTGACATGGGGCTCGAACTCACGAACTGTGAGATCATGACCTGAGCCGAACTTGGACGCTTAACCGACTGAGCCACCCAGGCGCCCTGACTAATTTGTGTATTTAATCAAATTTTGGGGGTAGTTTTCAGTCATTATTTCTTCAGATATTCTCTCTGCCCCTTTTTTGCCCTCCTTTCTTTTTCTGGGACTCTGATGATGTATATGTTGGTCCTTTTGATGGTGTTTCACAGTTCTCTTAGGTTCTGTTCACTTTTCGTCAGTCTTTTTTCTTTCAGTTACACAGCTGTGATTATTTCCATTGTTTTGTCTTCAAGGTCACTGGCTCTTCTGCCTGCTCAAATCTGCCTTTGAATCCCTGTACTGAACTTTTAATTTAAGTTATTGTTCTTTTCAGCTCCAGAATTTCTTCTTGGTTTCTATTTGGGTTTTCTGTCTCTTCGTTGACATTTTCATTTTGTTCACACATTGTCTCCATGACTTTCTTCACACCTTCCTTTAGTTTTTTTAATCATCTTTAAGGCTGTTATTTCAAAGTCTTTGATTCATTGGCCATTAAGTCTTTTACAGGGACATACTTTGTTGGATGATTTTTTTTCCTTGGACTGGGCCAGACTTTCCCATTTCTTTGTATGTCTTCTGATTCCTTGTTGAACTCTGGATGTTCGATTTTCATGATGTGGTAACTCTGGAAATCACATTCCCTCCCTTTCCCGGTGTTTGCTGTGGGTTTGTTTTTTGTTTTTTAATTGTTACAGGCCATCTTTGTGCTGAAGATGGGCCTGAGGGGTAAATATAATGTCCTCATCGTCTTTTCTGAGCCTTTCCTTGGGCATGTGCAGCCACTTTCTAATTTTACCTATATATATGCAGTTTCTGAATGTTCTAGTCTTTAGTGTCTGGCTCCTGAAATGGGAAAGGTAAAAAGTAAGGGAGGACAGAGGAGCCCTGACCTTTTAAATCTCCTGTCAGTTATTTTAGCTTGAGGTTGAGGGGCTGGCAACAGTGGAGTAAGGTGTGTGTATGCAGTGGCAATGGCTGCCTGCCTCTTTGCGCCTTCATGATCAGAAGCAGCACTCGGCATAGATCCCCAATATGTGGGAGACAGGAGTACTTTTTACCCTCCCTACCTGCTGTAGGCTGTGTGTAAGCTGTTTTTAGAAATGCACACAGCTATCTGTCATTTGGCTGGGGTTTGGGAGATGGATACTTGCTACTGTGCTCACAGGTGAAATTGATGGTGGTTTACAGTGGAAGCCTTCCTCACAGTGTGCAAGCTTTCAGAGGACTCTAGAGTTTTCAGATAGTCAACATTAGACCGATTCTGCCAATGCAATTTTTGTCTAGGTGGGGAGATAGTTTCCTGGTGTTTACTACTCTGTCATCTTCCCAGAATCCCTCCTCTCTCTTAATTTAAGACTTTCTCCCCCTTTTTAAGAGCAATGTTAGGTTTACAACAAAATTGAGGGGAAGGTATAGAGATTTACCATACACTTTCTGTACACTTGCATTGCCTCCCTAAATATGAATATCACTCACTAGAACAATACACTTATAAAAAAATTTTTTTTTTTTAAAGAGGCTATTCATGCCCAGCATGGAACCCAATGTGTGGCTTGAACTCATGACTCTGAGATCAAGACCTGAGTTGAGATTATGAGTCAGGCATTTAACCAAGTGAGCCCCCCAGGCTCCCCAGTATACTTCTTTATTTTTTAAACCAAGGATGAGCCTACATTGACACATCATAATCACCCAAAGTCCACAGTTTATGTTTATTCTTGGTGTACGTTGTGTTGGTCTGGACAAATGTAAAAGGACATGTATCTATCACTGTGGTATCATACAGAATACTTTCGTTGCCCTAATATCCTCTGTGATCTTCCTGTTTTTCCCCCTCCAGTTCCTGACAGCCACTGATCTTTTCATGGTTTCCATAGTTTTGCCTTTTCTAGATTGGAATCATACAGTTTCATATCGGTTTGTACTTTTCAGATTGGTTTCTTTCTGTTAGCAATATGCATTTAAGGCTTCTCCATTTCTTTTCATGGCGTGATAGCTCATTTCTTTTTAGTGCTGAATAGTATTCCATTGTCTGGATGAACTACAGAGTATCCGTTTGACTATTGAAGGACATATTGGTTATTTATAAGTTTGGCAATTAAGAATAAAGTTGCTGTAGAAACCAATATTGCACTGTATGTTGGCTACTTAAAATAAAAAAAAAGGGGGGGGGGTTGCCTGGGTGCCTCAGTTAGTTAAGCGTCCGACTTTGGCTCAGGTCACAATCTCACAGTTTGTGGGTTCGAGCCCCGCGTCGGGCTGTGTGCAGCTCAGAGCCTGGAGCCTGCTTTGGATTCTGGGTCCGTCTCTTGCACTGCCCCTCCCTTGCTCATGCTCTTGCGCGCTCTTTCTCTTTCTCTCTCTCTCTCTCTCTTTCATGAGTAAATATTAAAAAATAAAAAAATAAATTTGTGTGGACAAAAGGGTCCGTTCCTTTGGGTAAATAACAAGAAGCATGATAGCTGTATTAGATGGTTTGGTTTTGTAAGAAACTGCTTAAAAGAGAAGAAAAAAGGAAGAGAAACTGCCGAGACGTCTTCCAGAGTGGCTGTACCATTATGCATTCCCACCAGCAATGAATGAGATTTCCTGTTGCTCTACATCCTTGCCAATGTTTGGTGTTTTCTGTGTTTGGGATTTTAACTATTCTAATAGATGTGTAGTAGTATCTTGTTGCTGTTTTACGTAGATCTCTGGAATTCATTTGTCTAGCATAGCCAAAACTTTATGCCCTTGACCATTTCCTTCTCTTTCCTGCCCCTGTCAACTACTGTTCTGCTCTCTGCTTCCATGAGTTTGACCATTCTACTTACTTATTAGTGAAATATAATTGACATACAAAGTTACATTAATTTCAGTTGTACAGAATACTGGTTTGACAAGTGTAGCTACCATCTATTGCTATAGAACGCTATCATAATGCATTGATTATATTCTCTGTACTATATCTTTTATCCTTGGAACTTATTCCATAACTGGAAGCTTGTATCTATCATTCCCCTTTACCCATTTTCCCCATCCCCCTGTACCCCTCCCCCTGGCAGCCATCTTCTCTGTATTTATGAGTCTGTTTTTCTGCTTTTGCTCAAAAAGACTACACATATAAGCGAAATCATATGGCATTTGTCTTTGATTTATTTCATTTAGCATAATACTCTCTAGGTCCGTCCATGTTATAAATGGCAAGATCTTGTTCTTTATGGCTGAGTAATATTCCATTATATATCTATATCTGTATATATCTATCATGTATATACACACACACACACACAGACAGACATATATATACCACCTCATTGCTACTCATTTATTTATGGATGGACACTTGGGTACTTCCATATCTTGGCTATTGTAAATAATGCTGCAATAAACATGGAGCTGTGTATGTCTTTTCAAATTAGTTTTTGTTTTCTTTGGGTAAGTACCCAATAGTGGAATTACTAGATTGTATGGTAGTTCTTTTTTTAATTTTTTGAGGAATCTCCATACTGTTTTCCACAGTGGCTACACCATCTTGCATTCCTACCAACAGAGCATGAGGGTTCTGTTTTCTCCATATCTTTGCCACGGCTTATTTCTTGTCTTTTTGAGTCTAGCCATTCAGCCAGATGTGAGGTGATATTTCCTTGTGGTTTTGATTTGCATTTCCCTGATGATGAGTGATGTTGAACATCTTTTCATGTGTCTGTTGACCATCTGTATCGTCTTTGGAAAAATGTCTCTTTAGGTCATCTTCTCATTTTTAAAAATTGGATTAAGTTTTGGCATTGAGTTGAATAACTTATTTTCATATTTGGATATTCTTAACAGGCTGTATCATTTGAAAATATCTAGTAGGTTATCTTTTTGTTGGGTAGATGGTTTCCTTTGCTGTGCAATAGCTTTTCTTTTTGGTGTGTTCCCAGTAGGTTATACCTTTGTTCTCCTTGTCTGAGGAGACCTATCTAAAAATACATTGCTAAGGCTGATGTCAAAGAAATTACTTGGCCTGTGTTGTCTTCTAGGAGTTTTATGGTTTCATGTCACACATTTAGGTCGTTAATTCATTTGAGTTTATTTTTGTGTGTGGTATAAGAAGTTGGTTCAGTTTTATTCTTTTGTATGTACCTATCCAGTTTTTCCAGTGCCATTTGGCAAAAAGACTTCCCCATTGTATATTCTTGCCTCCTTTGTTGTAGGGTAACTGGCCATAAAATGGTGAGTTTATTTTTGGGCTCTCTACTTTGTTTCATTGATCTATGTGTCTATTTTTGTGCCACTGCCATACTGTTGAGATTATTGCAGCTATGTAGTATATGTTGAAATGTGGGATTGTGATGCCTCCAGCTTTGTTCTTTCTCAAAACTACTTTTGGCAGTTTAGGGTCTTTTGTGGTTCCGTACAAATTTTAGGATTGCTTGTTCTAGTTCGGTGCCAAATGTTGCTGGTATTTTGATGGGGGTTGCATTGAATCTCTAGATTGCTTTGGGTAGCATGGACATGTTAACAGTATTAATTCTCTGAATCCATGAACATGGAATAGCTTTCCATTTTGGTGTCTTCAATTTCTTTCTTTTTAAAAAAATTTTTTTTTAATGTTTATTTTTTGAGAGAGAGAGAAAGTGTGAGCAGGGGAGGGGACAGAGAGAGAGGGAGACACAGAATCCGATGCAGGCTTCAGACTCTGAGCTGTCAGCACAGAGCCTGGTGCAGGGCTCGAACTCAAAAATGGTGAGATCATGACCTGAGCCCAAGTTGGATGCTTCTGCGACAGCCACTCAGGTGCCCCTGTGTCTTCAATTTCTTTAATCAATTGTTTTATTGTTTTCAGAGTACAGGTCGTTTACCTTCTTTGTTAAGTTTATTCCTAGGTCTTTTAATATTTTGCTATAATTATAAATGGAATTATTTTCATAACTTCTCTTTCTGATACTTTTTTATTAGTGTATAAAAATGTAACGGATTTCTGTGTATTAATTTTGTATTCTGCAACTTTATTGATTTGTTTATTCTAATAGTTTTTTGAAAAGGTGGAGTCTTTAAGATTTTCTGTGTATAGCATGGTTACCTGCAAATAGTTAAACTTCTTCCCAATTTGGATGCCTTTTATTTCTCAGCTGTTGTGGCTTGGATGTCAGTTCCATGTTGAATAATGGTGAGAATGGACATCTTTGTCCTGTTCCTGATCTTATAGGAAAGGTTCTGTTTGTCACCATTGAGTGTGATGTTAGCTGTGAGTTTTTCATATATGGCCTTTATTATGTTGAGGTATGCTTTCTGTAACACAGGGAGAGTTTTTACCACGAACAGATGTTGAATTTTGTCAAATGCATTTTCTCTGTCTTTTGAGGTGATCATATGATTTTATAGTTTGTTTTGTTAATATGTATCTCTTTGGTTTGCTAATAGTGTACCATTTGTGCACCCTGGAATAAATCCCACTTTGTTGTGGTGAATCGTTCTTTTAATGCATTGTTGGATTTGGTTTGTTAATATTTTGTTGAGGATTTTTGCATCTGTGTTCATTGGGGATATTGACCTGTGGATTTTTGTTTTTTGTAGTATCTTTGGTTTGGGTATTAGTAATGCTGATGTCATAGAATATATTTGGAAGCCTTTTTTTCTATTTTGTGGAATAGTTTGAGGAGAATGTTTGGTAGAATTCACCTGAGAATTTATCTGGTCTTGGATTTTTGTTTGTTGGTAGTTATTTGATAACTGATTCAGTTTTGTTACTAGTAACTGGTCTGTGCAGATGTTCTATTCTTGATTTAGTTTTGGAAGATTGTATGTTTCTTGGAATTTATCCATTTGTTCTAGGTTGTCCAGTTTGTTAGCATGTAGTTTTTTGTAGTAGTCTCTTATAATCCTTTGTATTTCTGTGGTGTCATTTGTTTTCTTTTGTTTCTAATTTTATTTAGTTGAGTCATCTGTCTTTTTTCCTTCATGAGTGGCTCAAAGGTGTATCAATTTTTAAAAAATCTTTTTAAACAGCTAGCTCTTGGTTTCATTGATAGGTATTTTTTAGTTCCTGTTTCATTTATCTCTGCTGTGATCTTTATTATTTCCTTCCATTTAGTAACCTTGGGCTTTTTTTTTTTCTAGTTCATTTATGTATAAGATTAGATTTTTTTGAGGTTTTCTTGTTTCTTGAGGTAGGCCTGTATTAGTATAAACTTCCCTTTTAGAACTGCTTTTGCCACATCCCAAAGATTTTGAACTGTTGGGTTTTTATATGTGTTTTTAAAAAATTTCCTCTTTGATTTCTTCCTTGACCCACCCATTGGTTGTTTGAGGAGTGTGGTGTTTAGTTGCTCTAGTGTTGGCTGCATAGATACTTACCTTTTTTTTTTTGGGAGAGGGCGAAGTGAGCGAGAGGCAGAAAGAGAGAGAAAATCCCATGAGGGGGCAGAGAGAGGGAGGGAGAGATAGAGAGAGGGGAGAGAGAGAAGCGGGCTCACCCGAAGTGAGGCCCATGCTTACCCAGAGCAGGACATGATCTCCCATGGAGTGGGGCCTGAACTCACCTTGATCTTAACTGAACCTTGAGATCATGACCTGAGCCGAAGTCAGATGCTTAGTGACTAAGCCACCCAGGCTCAAATATCTGCATAGGTATTTTCAATAAGTATGACCTCTTGTTGAATTGATCCTTTGTCACTATGTAATGGCCTTCTTTTTCTCATGTCACAGGCTTTGTCTCAAAGTTTATTGTATCTAAGTATTGTCACCTGCTTTTGTTTGTTTGTTTGTTTGTTTGCTTCCATTTGCATGGATCACCCTGGGACACCTCAGCCTGCCTTGCCCTTGGCTTCAGACAACACCATCAGGGCTTCCCCTATGCTCAGCGCCTTACACCCTACAGCTAGTGTGCAGTTAAACTTCACCTATCCTGCTGGGGGCACCTTCTTTGCAGGCCACAAGGGAGTGGCATGACTTCTTTCAAAGCAGTGAAAGGAAAACACCTACAATCAAGAGCACTCTATCCAGCAAGGTTACTAAAGTGGCCTTACAAGAGACATTAAAAAGATTTCTTTAGGGGCGCCTGGGTGGCTCAGTTGGTTAAGCGTCCGACTTCAGCTCAGGTCATGATCTCACGGTTCGTGGGTTCGAGCCCCGCGTCGGGCTCTGTGCTGACAGCTCAGAGCCTGGAGCCTGTTTCGGATTCTGTGTCTCCCTCTCACTCTGCCCCTCCCCCACTCGCATTCTGTCTCTCTCTGTCTCAAAAATAAATATTAAAAAATTAAAAATAAAAAAAAAGATTTCTTTAAAGTGGAAAACAAAGAGGCTATAATTAGAAGTAAGAAACTTAACGATAATAATAAAAAGAAATAAAATTAAGAGTAAAAAAATGTAATTATATGTCAACATATACGTAAAATCTGGTGGGGCAAGTAAAAAAGTTCTTTTTAGAATGTGTCTGAACTTAAGGGACCATCAGCTTAATATAGACTGCTGTATACTTAGGATGTTATATGTGAACCTAATGGTTACCACAAACTCAAAACCTATAATATACACACAGAAAATAGAAAGCCAAGCATAACACTAAGAACAGTTATCAGTCACAAGGGAAGAGTACAGGAGAAGAAGAAAGGAACTGAGAAGAATGACAAAAACAACCAGAAAACAATTTTTAAAATGGCGGTAAGTGCATATATCTCAGTAGTTTCTTTAAATGTATATGGTCTAAATGCCGTAATCAGAAGACATAGAGTGGTGGAATGGATAAACAAAACCCATCCAGATGCTGCCTATAAGAGACTCACTTCAGACCCCGGTTGGGGAGCTGTAGCTGAAGTGGGTGCAGGCTGGGGTGTCTGGGGTTGCTCAGTGTGGAGGGCATCCTGGTGGGGTGGCTGGAGCTATGGCCTCTGTGGGCCAGGGTATCTCAGGGTGCTTTGTGCAGTGGGCACCTTGGGATGGCTAGAGCTGAGGTAGGGTATGGGCCAGGGCATCCCAAGGTGCTCTGCACAAAGGACGCCCTGGCAGGACAGCTGAAGCCACAGTGGTCACAAGGCGGGCTGTCTGCGATACTCTGCAAGTGGGGTTCCCTGGTGGGGCAGCTGGAGCTGAGGCAGGATGTGAGCTAGGCTGTCTTGGGGCACTCCTTTTTTTTTTTTTTTTTTTTTTTTATTGTTTATTTATTATTGAGAGAGAGAGAGCATGAGCATGGGAGGGGCAGAGAGAGGAGGAGACACAGAATACGAAGCAGGCTCCAGGCTCTGAGCTGTTAGCATAGAGCGCGACGCAGAGCTCGAACTCACAAACCACGAGATCATGACCTGAGTCGAAGTCAGACGCTCAACCGACGGAGCCACCCTGGCTCCCAGTCTTGGGGCACTCCTTTTGGGGGGTGCCCTGGTGGACTGGCTGGCACCAAAGCAGGTGTGAGCTGGGACATCCTGGAGTGCTCTGAGCTGCGGGTACCCTAGCAAGCCATCTGGAGCCAAAGCGATGTGGGCCTGGTGATTTCCAGGGTCCTTTGTGACTGTGTCACCTTGGCGAGATGGCCGCAGCTGTAATGACCATAAACTGTGGTGCTCACCAGTCCTTTTATCTGAAGAGAGTTCCAGCAGCTCCCCTGCTATTTGGCAGGGTTCTAAGGCTGGTTCCTTCATATTCTAGTTACAAACTGAGGTGGGGTTTTTTTTGTTTTTGTTTTGTTTTGTTTTTTGTCTGTGCCTCAGGGTAGACAGATCTGCTCGTGGTCCCTCAGTACTACTCCTCCACCCTGCAGTTCACAGAGTTGGTAGTGTGTGAACTGTGTGTCTTGTTCTTTATGTGGTCTGTCTCCTGTGCAAAAGCTGTTCAGTCAGCCTTTAGTTCTTCTTTGGGAGGAGTTGCTCTGTAAAGGGATGTAGATTTGATATGTCTGGAGGATGTAAGTGTAGGGTCTTCTACATCGCCATCTTGGACCAGAACTTATCTTGTTTTAATTTGCATTTCTCTAACGACATATGATGGGGAGTATCTTTTCAGTGTGCTTATTTGCCACGTGTATGTTTTTGGTGAAGTGCCTGTTAAGATGTTTGGCTCTTTTTTAAATTGAGTGCTAATTGACGTATGACAATTATGTTTTGGGTTTACAGCATAGTATTCAACATTTGTGTGCAGCGTGAAATGATCACAGGAAGTCTAGTTACCATCTGTCCCTTTACGATGTTAATACAATATTATTGACTATATATTATTCAAGTTGTATATTACATCCTCATGACTGACTGGTTGATTGATTGATTCATAGAAAGGGTATGTGAACAGGGGATAGGGGCAGAGGGAGGGAGGGAGAGAATCCTAGGCAGACTCCGCTCGATCCCATGACCTTGGGATCATGATCGGAGCTGAAATAAAGAGTTGGATGCTCAAACGACTGAGCCACCCAGGCACCCCTATAATAGTTCTATTTTTAACTTTTTGAGGAATCTCCATACTGTCTCCCACGGTGGTTGCACCAATTTACATTCCCACCAACAGTGCACGAGGGCTCCCTTTTCTCCACATCCTTGCCAGCACTTGCTATCTCTTCTCTTTTTGATTCTGGCCATTCTACCAGGTGTAAGGTGATATCTCATTGTGGTTTTCATTTGCATTTCCCTGAATGATGAGTGATGTTGAGCATCTTTTTATGTACCTGTTGGCCATCTGGAGGTCTTCTTTGGAAAAAATCTATTCATATTCTCTGTCCATTTTTTAAAAAATGTTTTATTTATTTTTGAGAGAGTGCAAGTCAGGGAGGGGCAAAGAGAGAGGGGGACAGAGGATCCGAAGTGGGCTCCACACTAACGGCAGCGAGCCTGATGAAGGGCTCAAACTCACAAACGCTGAGATTATGACCTGAGCCAAAGTCAGACGTTCACCTGTCCTCCACTGTCATCCCCCTCTGTCTATTTGTAATTGGAATTTTAAAATACTGAGTTGTGAGTTCTTGATATAATTTGGATATTAACTCCTTATCAGATATATCATTTGCAAATACCTTTTTCATTCAGTAGGCTGTCTTTTCATTTTTTGATGATTTCTTTTACTGTGCACGTTGTTAGTCTGATGTAATATTTTTGTTTTTGTTTCCCTTGCCTTGTCCAAAAAGACATTGCCAAGACAGATATCAAGTAGTTTTACCACTGGTGTTTTTTTCTAGGAGTTTCATGGCTTACAATATTACATTCAAGTGTTTAATCCATTTTGAGTTGGTTTTTGTGTTAAGATGTAAGATAGTGGTGTAGGTCCATTCTTGTGCATGTAGCTGTCCAGTCTTCCCAGCACCATTTATGTATTTTGTTTTCAAAGAACCAGCTCTTAGTTTCATTGATCATTTCTATTGTGTGTTTCTATTTCATTTATGCTGTGATCTTTATTATTTCCTTTCTTCCACTAACTTTGGGCTTTGTTCTTTTTCTAGTTCCTTTAGGTGTAAAGTTAAATGGTTTGTGATTTGTTTCTTGAAGTAGGCCTGTACTACCGTGAGCTTCCCTCTTAGAACTTATTTTGCTGCATCCCATAGATGTTGGTGTATTTCTGTTTTCATTTATCTCTAGGTATTTTTTGATTTCTTCTGTGACCTAGTAGTGGTTTAGTTTTAATATGTGGTTTAATATCCACATATTAGTAGTTCTCCCATTTACCTTCTTGTAAATGATTGTGGTCAGAGAAGATGCTAGATATGTTTTCAGTCGTCTTGAATTTATTGAGACTTCTTTTGCATCCTAACGTGTGATGTATCTGGCAGAATGTACCATGTGCTTTTGAATAGAATGTATATTCTCCTGGTTTTGGATGGAGGGTTCTGTATTTATCTGTTAAATTCATCTGGTCTAATGTGTTGTTGAAAGTTGATGTTTCTTTATTGATTTTTCTGTCTGGATAATTGATACATTGATGCAAGTGAGGTATTAAAATCCCTTACTATTGTATTGTTGTCATTTTCTTCCTTTTTTATGTGCATACATAAGTGTTGTATCTTCTTACTAGATCAACCCCTCTATCACCCTGTGATGCCCCTCTTTGTCTTTTGTTAAAGTACTTGTAAATTCCATTGTGTTTGATGTGAGTATGGTTTCACCACCTTTTTTTTCATTTCCGTTTGTGTGGAATATCTTTTTTTTTCCGTCCCTTCACTTGCAGTCTGTGGGTCCCTACTTCTAAGAGAGTCTCTTGTAGGCAGGGTATATGGATGGGTACTGTTTTTTTAATCCATTCAGCCATTCTTCTGATTGAAGAATTTAGTCCATTTACATTGAAAGTAATTATTGAGAATTATGTACTTACTGCCATTTTGTTAATTGTCTTCTGCCTGTGTTTATAGTTCCTTTCTTTTTAACATTTTCTTAAAAAATATTAGATTTTTTTCTCATTTTCTTTGTATAGTTTTGGTTTGTGGTTATTGTGATGTTCACATACATCATCCTATTTATGTAACATTTTATTTTGATAACAACTGATAGTTGAACACATTTGAAAAGTACATTTTTACTCCCCTCCCTAGGTGTATGTTTTTGATATCACTGTTTATATATTTTTATTAAAATGTCTATGTTAAGCAAATTATTACAGGTTCAGTTAATTTTGTGACACCTTTTAATTTTCTTAGTACCTTATAACTGATTAATCTATTATCTTTACTGTATATTTACCTTCTGCGGTGAGCTTTTTACTTTTGTGTGTTTTCTTTTATTAATTAGTGACATTCTTTTCAGCCTAATGAAATCTCTTTATTATTTTTTGTAAGGCCTGTTTAGTAGTGATGAATTCCTTTAGCTTTTGCTAGTCCTTTTTTTTTTTTTTTTTAAGTTTTAAATTATTTTTTGAGAGCGAGTGCACAGGGGAGGGACAGAGAGGGAGAGAGAGAATCCCAAGTAGACTCCACACTGTCTGTGTAGAGCCTGATGTGGAGCTTGAACTCACAAACCGTGAGATTGTGACCTGGGCTGAAATCAAGAGTTGGATGCTTAACTGACTGAGCCACCCAGGCACCCCAGCTTTTGCTTGTCTTTAAAACTCTTTGTCTCTCCTTCAAATTTGAGTGATCACCTTGCAGAGTAGAGTATTATTGGTTGGAAGTTTTTTTTTTTTTTTTTCTTTTTGAGAGAGTGCATGTGTGCAAGTGAGTATGAGAAGGGGAGAGGCAGAAAGAGAGGCAGATTCCAGGCTTTGAGCCATCAGCACAGAGCCCTATGCAGTGCTTAAACTCACAAGCCATGAGATCAGGACCTGAGCTGAAGGTGGATGCTTAACTGACTGAGCCATCTAGGTGCCCCAGGAGGCACTTTGAATCTGCCCCACCAACTCTCCTCTGGCCTGTCCAGTTTCTGATGGTGTTTTTCTCTTGGTGCTTTTAAGATTCTCCCTTTCATTTTTGACATTTTAATTGTAATGTTTCTTGTTGTGGCTGTCTTTGGGTTCATCTTCTTTGAAACTGCCTGGGCTTTCTAAACTTGGATGTCTGTTTCTTTCCCCAGGTTACGGAAGTTTTCAGCCTGTTTCTTCAGATACATTTTCTACCCCTTTCTTTCTTCTTTTGGGACCCCTATAGTATGAATGTTACTCTGCTTGATGTTGTCTCAGAGGTCCCTTGAGTTTTCTTCATTTTTCTAAAATTCTGTTTCCTTTTTGCTGTTCTGAGTTCCATTGCTTTATCTTCCCGTTTGCTGCTTTCTTCTTTCTATAAATTTGTCCTCTTTATCACTGATTCACTGTTCTGCCTCATCCATCCTTGCCACTGTGGCATCCATCTGAGATTGCAGCTTAGTTATAGCCTATTTTATTTCATAGTCATCCTGACTAGTTTTTACTTCTTTTATCTATGCAGAGAGGGATTTTAATCTATTTTCGATCCCAGCTAGTATTTTTATTACCGTGATTCTAAATTCTGGTTCAGACATCTTGTATCTGTGTTGATTAAGTCCCTGGCTGTCGTTTCTTCCTGCTCTTTTTTTGGGGTGAATTCCTTCGTTTTGTCATTTTGAAGGGAGAAAAGGAATTGATAAGGTAAAAAATAAATATATAATTAAAAAATTAAAAACAACACACACAAAATCAAATAAATGATGTTAGATTCTAGATGTGTTTTGATCTGGTTTTTGAAAGGAGCTTGATAGAGACAAGAAGGAAGTTTGAAAATTTGAGAAAATGAATACAATGAAATAGAATAAAATGATGTAATAAAATAGGATTTGGAAAATATATGAAAAAGAAGTCAAAAAAATATTTTTAATTTTTATTAAAGAGAAAAATTTTTTCTCTTTCTGTATTCAAGGAAAAAAAAAGAAACGAAAAAGAAAAATTGAATAGATGGACCAATGAATAGACTGAAATACGTTTGAAATTACATTGGTTTCCCCTAGAAGTCAAACCATGAAGCACTTTATAGCCCGTAAACTAAGCAGGTGGAGAGGTTTGTGGTGTTCCTGAAGAGTGAGGTTGGCCCAGTTGGGCGGGGCTTAGTGTAACAGCTCTGTTCTCCACTAGATGGTGCTACTTAGCTTACTGGAGTGGATTGTTCTGGCTTGTAGGTGTGTATGCACATGCACAAGGGGTGAAAATGACATCATCCAGCTACTCAGTCTCTGGTATTGGGTCTCTGGTATTGGAACTCTATGCTCTCCCTGACTAGCAATCGCGCACCCATCCTTTGTCTCCAGCTTCCATCCCCTCCCTGCTTTTACACTATGACCAAGCTGTCAGGTTGCCAGGTGGCACCTCCCTCCTGAGTTTTATCTCAAACATGGATGTTTCCCAACCCCTCACTTCTGAGGAACTGCGGCTTTGACTTGCTCAGATCCTCTGGGGGAGGGTCTCAGAGCAATGGCCAGGTGCCAGCCAAGCATGGTTCTTGGGACCATGCTGCTGCTGATGCCCAGAGAGTGCAGCTAGGCGCCAGCCTGCCCCAGAAAAAGTTCACGCTATCGTGTAGCAGCAGTGTTTCAGAGATCATGGAAAATCACAACACACGTCTGGCACCAGGCTTCACCCTCAATGACCTTCCTCCAGCACCAGCGAATGTGGTTGTTCTCTGGGGGCTGCTGGGACCTGGTGGCTGCAGAGCCTCTACCAAAAGCCCTTCCAGCGGTGGAACCACTTCTCCCCGTGTGGTCTGAGAACCTCCCAGACCCCACTGTGCTGCTGGGGATTTGCCTTTCCAATCAGAGCACTGCCAGGTATTGAGCTGTGGAGTTTCAGACTCTAGGCTCCCCCTGTTTACAGAGTCCTAATGGAATTTAAGCCCTCTCCTTTCTCCCTTTTTAGTTCAGTCCCTGCGGCTGTTTCTACTTTTCCACTTTTTCTCCAGCTGCTTTTGGCGGGGTTGGGGGTGCTTTTCCCAAACTCTTCCCCCTACCCCCATCTCTGTCCTCTCTCCGCACACAAAAACAGCTCCCTGCCCCCGCGGCTTCTCTCTCCCCCAGTTCACCTCTCTGCGCCACGTACCTACTGAGTTCTGTGGTTCAGGTTGTGCAGATTGTTGTGTTAATCCTCAGATCAGTTATCTAGGTGTTCAGGATGGTTTAGTGTTGATCTGGCTGCATTTCATGGACGCGAGACACACGAAAAACTTCCATGCTCTTCTGCCATCTTGGCTCCACCCCGTGCTGATTTCTTCTTTCATCCATTCTGCTATTGAGCTGCCTTAATGTATTTTTCTTTGGAGTTGTATTCTTCAGCTGTGTGACTTCTGTGTGGTACTTCCTTATGTTTTCTGGTTTTCTGTTGAGGTTCTCACTGTTCATCCACTCCTCCCCAAGATTGGTGAGCATCTTTATGCCCATTAATTTGAATTCTTTATCAGGTAGATTACTTATCTTCATATCCTTAAGGTCTTTTTCTGAGGCTTGTCTCATTCTTTTGTTTGGAGCACAGTTCTGTTTCCTCATTTCGCTTGATTCTGTGTGTGTGTTTATTTCTATGTATTAGGTAAAATAGCTGCCTCTGGTGATTTTTGTTCACCTTTGCCCTAGTTCTTGGTCATCTCTTGAACTTTCGTAGTTAAAAAAAAAATTTTTTTTTAATCTTTTAATTTACACCCATATAGTTAGCATATAGCAATACTCCTATTTCAGGAGTAGATTCCAGTGATTCATCCCTGTGTCTAACTCCCAGTGCTCATCCCAACAAGTGTCTTCCTTAATGCCGCTTGCCCATTTAGCCCATTCCCCCACCCACAGCCCCTCCAGCAACCCTCAGTTCTCTGTATTTAAGAGCCTCTTATGTTTTGTTCCCCTCCCTGTTTTTATATTATTTTTACTTTCCTTCCCTTATGTTCATCTGTTTTGTATCTTAAATTCTTCATGAGTGGAGTCATACGATATTTGTCTTTCTCTGGTTGACTTATTTCGCTTAGCATAATACCCTCTAGTTCCATCCATGTTGTTGCAAATGACAAGATTTTATTCTTTTTGATTGCCGAGTAATACTCCATTGTGTATATGTGTATATGTGTGTGTGTGTGTATACACACACCACATTTTCTTTATCTGTTCATCTGTCGATGGACATTTGAGCTCTTTCCATACTTTGGCTATTGTCAATAGTGCTGCTATAAACATTGGGGTGCATGTGCCTCATCAAGACAACACCCCTGTATCCCTTGGATAAATCCCTAGTAGTGCAATTGCTGGGTTGTAGGGTAGTTCTGTTCTTAATTTTTTGAGGAACCTCCATACTGTTTTCCAGAGTGGCTGCACCAGCTTGCAGTCCCACCAACAATGCAAAAGAGATCCTCTTTCTCCGCATCCTTGCCAACATCTGCTGTTGCCTGAGTTGTTGATGTTAGCCATTATAACAGGTGTGAGGTGGTATCTCATTGTGGTTTTGATTTGTATTTCCCTCATACTGAGTGATGTTGACCGTTTTTTCATGTGTCATTTAGCCATCTATCTGGATGTCTTCTTTGGAAAAGTGTCTATTCTGGTCTTTTGCCCATGTCTTCACTGGATTATGTTTTTTGGGTGTTGAGTTTGGTAAATTCTTCATAGATTTTGGATACAAACCCTTTATCAGATACGTCATTTGCAGATACCTTCTCCTACTCTGTCAGTTGCCTTTTAGTTTTGCTGATTGTTTCCTTTGCTTTGCAGAAGCTTTTTATCTTGATGAGGTCCCAATGGTTCATTTTTGCTTTTATTTATTTCCCTTGCCTCTGGAGACATGTTGGGTAAGAAGTTGGTGTGGCTGAGGTCAAAGAGGTTTTTGCCTGCTTTTTCCTCTAGGATTTTGATGGCTTCCTATATTACATTTAGGTTTAATCTATTTTGAGTTTATTTTTTAACATTTTAATTCATTTTTGAGAGAGATAAAGCGTGAGCAGGGGAGGGGCAAAGAGAGAGGGAGGCAGAATCTGGAGCAGTCTCCAGGCTCTGAGCTTTCAGCACAGAGCCCGACATGGGGCTTGAACCTACAAACCGTGAGATCTTGACCCGAGTTGAAGTTGGACATTTAACCGACTGAGCCACCCAGGCGCCCCCATTTTGAGTTTATTTCTGTGTATGGTGTAAGAAAGTGGTCCAGGTTCATTCTTCTGCATGTCGCTGTCCAGTTTTCCCAGCACCACTTGCTGAAGAGACTGTCTTTATTCCATTGGATATTCTCTCCTGCTTTGTCAAAGATTAGTTGGCCATATGTTTGTGGGTCCATTTCTGGGTTCTCTATTCTGTTCCGTTGATCTGAGTGTCTGTTCTTGTGCCAGTGCCATACTGTCTTCATGATTACAACTTTGTAAGACAGCTTGAAGTTGGGATTGTGATGCCTCCTGCTTTGGTTTTCTTTTTCAAGATTGTTTTGGCTATTCAGGGTCTTTTCTGGTTCCATACACATTTTAGGATTGTTTGTTCTAGCTTTGTGAAGAATGCTGGTGTTATTTTGATAGGGGTTGCATTGAATATGTAGATGGCTTTGGGTAGTATCGACATTTTAGCAATATTTTTCCAATCCATGAGCATGGGTTATTTTTCCATTTTTATGCCTTTTTCAGTTTACTTCATGAGCTTTCTCTAGTGTTCAGTGTATAGATTTTTCACCTCTGTGGTTAGATTTATTCCTAGGTATTTTATGGTTTTTGGTGCATTTGTAAATGGGATCAATTCCTTGATTTCTCTTTCTGTTGTTTCATTATTGGTGTATAGAAATGCAACTGATTTCTGTGTGTTGATTTTATATCCTGTGACTTTGCTGAATTCATGGATCAGTTCTAGCAGTTTTTTGGGGGAATCTTTTGGGTTTTCCATATAGAGTATCATGTCATCTGTGAAGAGTGAAAGTTTGACTTCTTCCTTGCTGATTTAGATGCCTTTTATTCTTTTATGTTGTCTGATTGCTGAGACTAGGACTTCCAACACTATGTTAAACAACAGCGTTAAGAGTGGACATCCCTGTCATACTCCTGACCTTAGGGAGAAAGCTCTCAGTTTTTCCCCATTGAGGATATTAGTGGTGGGTCTTTCATATATGGATTTTTTCATCTTGAGTTATGATCCTTCTATCCCTACTTTCTTGAGAGTTTTCATCAAGAACTTTTGTGATTTTTCTAAACCACCTGGTTTATTCTTGATATGTACCTATTAATATGACCCTATATGAGGGTGTGCCAAGACCAGTCAGTGATCTAAGGGGAGGGATCTCATTTACCACCTGGTTTCAGGTGATGGGAAGCCAGACTCTTGGGCATTGGCTTTTAAGTATACAAATATATTCAGCCCTATGTTGCTATAATAGTAGTCCCTGCTGGCCTCCAGACCAGGAGATCTGGAGGTGTCTCCTGGACAGCAGTTTTAAAAATTTCGGCTCCAGACAAGCGTAGAAGCTCCTTTCTGGGAGTTGTGTCTAGGTAGCGAGATGAAGGCTGCGCGTGAGGATGGCATCTCCTTCTATTCCCTGGAAGTCCTTCTTAGCCTCCAGATGTGTGGAAAACCCGAAGCCTTTCCCTTAGGCTGATGCTCTGGGCTAAGTATTTGGCCTTTTTCACCGGAAGAATTGGGTTGTGTTTCAGTCTGTTGTCTGTACAGCGCCCTGGGGGTGGTAGCCTGCCAAGAACTGTCTTTCTGTTTGTTGCCTTTCTGTGGAACTCACTAACACTGGCCCTGTCGGGCCACCAGCAGCGGTCGATCAAGTGGTATCTGTCTCCTGTGTGGATTGTGCATACCTACTCACTTTAGCAAGGCAGCCAGACATGTCAGGGTCGGGGGGTGGGGGGGGCTTCAGAAAGACAACAGAAAAATGTCATGGCTGCGTATGCCTTTGGACTTCAGTAGTATGGTGGGAGAGTGCCCCGTCTCTGCGTGCATGCCAGCTTTGGTGGCGGGGTTGGTTGAGGACTGTTGCATCTGCCTGCAGTAGCAGATTTTAGCCAGGGAGTGGGAGAACTCTGTGACAATTTGTGTTTGCTTGCCCCAGCTGGGGAGCAGGGGAACACTGCCATCACCTGTGCTCTCTGGCCTCAGCAGGTGTCATGATCCTCCTTGCTCTACTGTCCAGGAAGGTGGTGGGTGGGTGCCAGGACCGAGTTTGCCCGCCTGTGCCAGCAGTCTCTGCGGAGTGAGGCGGTGGTGTCCACCAGTGCCTCCGTCTCCAGGGAGCATCTCAGCTGTCCCCTGCTCCTCCAGCTGTTGTCCCCAGATCAGCAAATGAATTTGTCTAACACATAGTTTAGACGCTTTGCAAACTGTTGTTTTTTCACTCGATCTCAGGGCAAGCCCTCTAAGAGGGGAATCTCTGTTTATTGTAGCACGTTGGGACCCTTGGTTTTCCCAGTCAGATGTTCTGGGGGCTCGTCTCTCCAGTGCAGATCCCAGGCATTTGGCTGCCAGATGGGAGGCATCGACTCCCCTGTTCCCTGGGAGAAGCACCTGTCTAGTGACGTCCCTCCCAGTTTTGTGTCTCTGCCCCCGAGAGTGGGGGGGGGGGGGTTTGCAAGACAGTGTTTCTGCATCTTCTAGCATCTCCGTGTGGCCCTTCTCTCCTTTGTTGTGGAGAAGCAGTTCCTCTAGACTTCAGATCTTTTTCAGAGGGAAACAGTCCATAGGTAGCTGTAGATGGAGTGTGTCTGTGGAGTTCAGGACCTTACTACACCACTGTGTTGGACCCTCACTACCCCTGTATTTGGCCCAGTTTTTAATCGGTCATTGGTTTTCTTCTGTTGAGTTTTAAGAATTATTGGTACATTTTGGAGAATATGCCTTATCAGATAGGTCTTTTGCACATATTTTCTCCTAGTCTCTGGCTTATCTTTTAATTCTCTTGATAATGTCTTTAACAGAAGATTTTAAAAGCAAATCCAGTTTGTCAGTTGTATTTTTAGATTCCGTTTTTGGTGTTGCATCTAAAAAGGTGGCACCGGGGCGCCTGGGTGGCGCAGTCGGTTAAGCGTCCGACTTCAGCCAGGTCACGATCTCGCTGTCCGTGAGTTCGAGCCCCGCGTCGGGCTCTGGGCTGATGGCTCAGAGCCTGGAGCCTGTTTCCAATTCTGTGTCTCCCTCTCTCTCTGCCCCTCCCCCGTTCATGCTCTGTCTCTCTCTGTCCCCAAAATAAACGTTGAAAAAAAAAAATGTTTAAAAAAAAAAATAAAAAGGTGGCACCATACCCAAGGTCATGTAGTTTTTTCCTTTGTTATCTTCACAGAATTTTATGGTGTTGCATTTTATATTTAGGTCTGCGATCCATTTTGAGTGAATTTTTGTGATGTCAGGTACATGTTTAGGTGTTTGTATATATAAGTTTGTTTATTTTGAGAGAGACAGGGAGAGAGCTCAAGTGCACGGGCAGGGGAGGGGCAGAGGAAGAATCCCAAGTAGGCTCTGTGGTGTCAGTGCAGAGCCCGACTTGGGGCTTGATCTCACGGTTTGTGAGATCATGACCTGAGCTGAGATCAGGAGTTGGACATTTTAACTGACTGAGCTGCCCAGGCGCCTCACAGATAGATACTATCTCTGTCTCTGTCTCTCTCTCTCTCTCTCTCTCTCTCTCTCTAGTTTTAATGTAGATGTCTAATTGTTCCAGCACCATTTGTTGACAAGACTCTTTGCTCCTTGTTTTTTTTTTTTTTTTTTTTGCCTTTGCTCCTTTGTCAAAGGTCAGTTGACTATATTTGTGGGGGTCTATTTCTGGGTTCTCTGTTATATTCTGTTGATCCATTTGACTCCTCTTTCGTCACCACATTTAGATATCTTTTTAAAAAGTAATAGAGCAGGTAAGCTTTGCTTCACCTTATGGTATGACCTCAAATTGGTTTCTCCTCTCTGAGCTTCAGATACACTAGGGGGAGGTTGGAGCTAATCTTTAGCACTTCCTAACACGTATACTTCTCAGACCTGGTGAAGGATTATTTTTTTCCAGCTTAGAGTCTGCTCAGACTGTTAAATCTCTGTAAAATATGGTCAGATGACTTACTGGGAGAAAGACCATGGGCTTATATGCTCATAGGTCAGATCGCTATACATGTTGCTAAGTGCTCATTCAGCTTCTGAAATTAAAGTCTGTGGGTACATGTTCCTAAATGCTCACTCAGCTTCTGAACTTAAACTTTGTGGCAGACAGGTAGGTGGACCACACTTTGATAACACTGTTATATGCAGCGGGCTCAGGTTGGAAAGATGCCTGACCTGTTTGCCTAGAGCTGCTTGTGAGAACAGCAGCTGAGGTGAGGCCTGAGAATTGGCTTGTTCCAAGTAATGCGGGTGTCAGCAGTATGATCTTGTCTCCTCCAGGATCATACTTTGTTGCTGGGAGTCAGTCTGGCCCCACTGTGTCCCCTTTATTTAGCAGACTCCTCACATTGACCCCTGCCCTCACTCGAAGGCAGGGGAACCGCTCGGCGTGGTCCTAGGACCATGGTGCAGGGGCCCTAAGACGGGGCTGTAAGAGAGGACTTGGAGGGTCAAGGTTGGAGCAAGGCCTGCTGCTCTGGGTAGGTCTGAACACCATTTCCGAGGGAAGGAGGAGACGGGCGTGAATGGCTGTGGTGGCTGGTGATGATCCATACTGGCACAGACTCTGGTGCGTGTCCGAGACTTCCAGCCTTAGAACTCCAAGACCATAGGATCTTAGCACCTTTGAATCTTTGAACTTCGAGTCATGAGCTGTCTGAACTGGAAGGAGCTGCAGGGGTCACCTCATGGTCTAAGCTGGGTTATTCATCTGCTCTTCTTCCCTGGCCCCCAACGCAGACTTGAGATTGAAATGGCTGTTTTGCCTTTAACTGGCTGCCCTGTTTGTGCTGTGGGTGAGTAGGGGCTTCGTGGATGCCCTTGGCTTACCTGGATGCTTCTGCTTTATTTTGAAGCTTCAGACACTGTGTGCTCAGATTGACAGAGAACAACTCACAGCCCTTGATGACCAAGCTGCAGTGGCTCTTTGCCTTCCTGGAGCACAGCCAGGTGAGTGCAGGGGGAGTTGGGTGTGGTGGAGAGGAGGCTCTGGTCTGACACCCTTCCCTTCCCCAGGACTTGTCTGCATCTGGCTCTAAGTCCCTGCTTCCTGATGTAAGCTGTTCAGCCCCAGGCTGGGGCTGGCACAGGTTCATGGCCGATTTAGTGCCTTGTGGGACAGGAGAGGGAGTGTCTCTTTGAGCCCCTTCTGTGTTCTGCCCACCTGTCTCCCCTCAGTGATTCACTCCCTCACATTAGATGCTGCTTTGCTCATCTGTCATTTTGGAGCACTTGCACTGCCAGTCACCCTGAGGGGTGTTATTGTTTTGTTCACGGTCCCCGCCCTCATGGAACCTAAAGCCCTTAGCCAAGCATTATGTGAGGCCCTGTGGGGGCCACAGAGGTGAGTCAGCCACAGCTCCTGCCTTCACGGAGCTCCCAGTCTGCTGGGGGAGGCAGACCTGCAGCTAACAACGGTCGTGCTCAAACAGAGGGAGGTGCAGTGTGTCGTATGCTTGCAAGGGAGGGAGGGGAGCAAACAATTGTGATGGTGGAGGGGATCACTGGGAAGATGGCACAGAACAGGCGTCGGCACATCTGGGACTTGAAGTCTTTAAGTTTTTGATGGAGGAAAGGTATTTTAGGCAGAAGGAATGGCATTGAACAAGGGTCTGGAGATGTGTCGGGAAAGAGTGAGTTCTTAGAGGATTGTTCTTCTCCATGAACCTAATGCCATGCTCATAGGCTGCATGGCCTTGGTGGGATGGGATGGGTCAGGTCAGGTACAACTAGGAAGGGGGGAAGACTTCAGAGAGGAGGCCAGATGTTTGGGACAGAGAATCCCCAGGTGGACCCTCAGGCCTAGCACTTGGCCAAGCTGGTTAGTGAGTGGCCTCCTGCTCCTGACCCTGTCTTTCATCTGCATTGGTCCTAGAGGCCTGCCATTTCTCCAGAGAATTTCCTGTCTGCATCCTGGACACCCTGGTTCAGCCCTGGCACCCAGCAGGACTGCTCTGAGTACCTGAAGTACCTGTTGGATCGGTGAGGGCGGCCAGACCTGGCTCTGCATGGGGGCTTCAGGGCTGGAGAAGGGTGCCTGTGGGATAGCCTGTGTCTCCGGCCCTGTTGCCTCCTCCTGGAAACGGGTGCCACGCTGCACTTGTGGAAAGCGTAATGTGTGTGGAGGCCTGTGAGGGGTGGGCAGGGTCTGCGTGTATGACCGGGGAGGGGTTAGTATGTGCACATGCGTGTGCTGTGCTTGCCTGAGTGCAGGGGCGCGTGTTCAGCATAGCTCTGGGGGCACGTGCACGCAGGTACGGCCTGTCTTCGTGTGGCAGGTTTGTGTGTCTGTATGGGGGGGGGGGTATGTGGCACATGTGCTTGGCTTGTGAGTGTGCACGTGCATGGATGACATTTTGCACACCTGTGTGTAGTCCCTGTGCGGACGCATGCACACATCTAAACGTGTGGCCTGCAGATAAGGTAGATGGCACAAATCAGGCCCGAGCACGGGGCAAGGATCTGTGCCTGTGTGTGAAGGCCCTGCGCTCTCTGCTCCAGGCTACACGAGGAGGAGAAGACGGGGACCAGGATCTGCCAAAAGCTCAAGCAGTCCAGCTTGCCCTCCCCACCGGAGGAGCCCCCCAGCCCAAGTCCCACCTCGGTGGAGAAGATGTTCGGAGGCAAGATTGTTACTCGGATACGCTGCCTCCACTGCCTCAACGTCTCCTCCAGGGAAGAGGCCTTCACGGACCTCTCTCTCGCTTTCCCCCCCACCGACCGCTGTCGCCGCCGCCGCCTGGGCTCAGTGATGCTCCCTGCAGAGGACGTAGGGGTCGGGGACCCCCCGTCACCATCCCAAGCCCAGGTTCCAAGCAGGGTGGGTTCTCGGAGGCAGAGGAAACATTGTGTCATGGGGGACGCCCCCACTGCCGTCCTGGACATTGAAGGTCTGGGCCCCCAGGGACCTGGGGGGCCGATCAGTGGGGAGGAGAAGGTGGATAGGGAGGAGGAAGTGGAGGAGGAAGCTCGGGAGGAGGAGAGGCCCCGAGAGCAGGAGGAGGAGGAAGAGAAAGAGAAGGAGGCGGTGGCAGAGGAGGAAGAGAAGGCTGAGAAGGAGAAGGAGGCAGAGACCGCAAAGGAGAAGGAAGAGGACGGCACGGGGCCAGGGAGCCAGAGGGGCGCCGCCGGGGAGGGCTCCCGGTCCGTCCTGGACCTGGTCAACTACTTCCTGTCCCCCGAGCGGCTGACGGCGGAGAACCGCTACTACTGCGAGCCTTGTGCCTCGCTGCAGGACGCCGAGAAGGCAGTGGAGCTGAGCCAGGGGCCGCGCTACCTCATCCTGACCCTGCTGCGCTTCTCCTTTGACTTGCGCTCCATGCGCCGCCGCAAGATCCTGGACGACGTCTCCATCCCCTTGCTGCTCCGCCTGCCTCTGGCCGGGGGCTGCGGCCAGGCCTACGACCTCTGCAGTGTCGTCGTGCACTCGGGAGTGTCCTCGGAGAGCGGCCACTACTACTGCTATGCCCGCGAGGGCGCTGCCCGCCCGGCCCCCTCTTTGGGCGCTGCGGACAGGCCCGAGCCCGAGAACCAGTGGTACCTGTTCAACGACACTCGGGTGTCCTTCTCTTCCTTCGAGTCCGTCAGTAATGTCACCTCCTTCTTCCCCAAGGACACAGCCTACGTGCTCTTTTACCGGCAGCGGCCTGGGGAGGGGCCTGAGACGGAGCCGAGCTCTCCCAGAGGTCGGGCAGAGCCCACGCTCCACAAAGACTTGATGGAGGCCATTTCCAAAGACAACATCCTTTACCTGCAGGTGAGCAGGCCCTCCTGGGCTGGGGCTGAGCTCCTGGGTGGAGGGCTTCCCACACAACCAGCAGCTCGGATGCGTTATTGCTCCCCTGTGTCCTCCTTTTCTTTTTAATGTTTGAGAGAGAGAAAGCACACGTTGGGCGGTGGGGGGGAAGGCCAGAGAGAGAATCCCAAGTAGGCTGCACCTCACATTGAGATCATGACCTGAACCCACATCGAGAGTCAGAAGCTCAACCAATTGAGCCACACAGACGCCCCCATCTCTTTTTTTCATGTTTATTTTGAGAGAGAGAAAGCTTGCATGAGGGGAAGGGTGGAGAGAATTCCAAGCAGGTTCCACAGGGGGCTCCAGCTCACTGTGAGATCATGACCTGAGCCACCCAGGTGTCCCATCTCCTTTTTCTGCTGTCCTTTCATCAGCTACTTTGTGCTGGGAATATGTTGGTGGACTAGACAGACATAATCCTTAACTTCAGAGGAACAGACTTTCCATTATTTGTTAACATTTGTCTCGTGTACCTAAAGGAGCAACACGGGGTTTTGTGAATGAAGAGTTGAGGCTTCCAGGGGTACCCAGGGGCCACCCTGCCCCAAACCTCTTCTCATGTGCCATCTACTCCCCTCTTTGGAGTCAGGGGCAGTATCAGAATACTTAGCAGCTGGAACAGCAGAGTAGTCGCACCAGGACCCGTGGACATTAAGTGCCAGGTAGTCGGTGTTTTGAGTGGGGATAGCAGGCCTGATTGTACATTTCTGCTGGGCTGTCAGAGGCAGGGCCAGCGGTAAGGAGTCTCCGTGAGGCTGGCCTCAGTTCAGCCTGAGGAAGACGTGTCTCACCGGTGAGTTTGTTCTTAATGCCTTGAGAGGCAGTGAGCTGGACAGTTGCATCAGGAAACCTGTGGAGAGGTCCCTGTGTGCTGTGACCTGATCTTTCAGTCCCTGGACCCTCCTCCCTGGTGCCATGTCGGGCCCTTGTTGGTTATTCATAGTCTTGTATGAATGCGTTTCTTTTATAAAACCGAGGGGCTGAGAGATTTTACTGGGAGAAGGAGGAAGGGTTTTGAAGCTGAGATACAGGGTAGAAGGATGGATCCTCTCCAACCCATCCTCCCACTGGGCTGGAACACTCCTTGGGCAGAAGCTGTGGCCCCAGGGGCCGCGGGAGACACTCAGAGATGCTGTGCTGGACAGCAGTAGGGCAGGGAGTAAGGGGAAGACTCTGGCTTCAGAGCCTGAATGTTAAGCCTCCCCCGCCCCATCTGTGTTTCCAGGAGCAGGAGAAGGAGGCACGGAGCAGGGCGGCATACATCTCTGCACTCCCAGCATCTCCGCACTGGGGGAGGGGCTTCGATGAAGACAAGGATGAGGACGAAGGCTCTCCTGGAGGCTGCAATCCTGCAGGTGGCAATGGCGGGGACTTCCACAGACTGGTCTTCTAATGTGGACTCTTCCCCAGCCTGAAACCTCAGGGGAGGCCTTGACCCCTTCCCTCTGGGAACTGGGTGGGGACAGAGGCGCTCTGCCAGGTGGGGTCTGAGGAGGCGGGAGAGGTGGAGAGGAAGCTTCTGGGACACCGGTCCTCAGCCTGAAGGGTCTGCAGAGACTCGGATATGGAGGTGAGCCCCAAGCCCCTGACACTGGGATCAGCCCCTTTAAGATTTTACACCCAAGTGTCCTGGTCAACTTGAAGCAGCTTCGATGGACACTGTCTGGGCCTTGTCCCCCCTGTCTCCCCAGCAGGGCTGAACTCCACAGCTCTAGTGTTTTGGCATCAAGTAGCATTTCCCTTCTAGCTCCTTTCAGACAATCCTATTGCTCTCTACTACAAAAAGCAGAGCAGCATGTGGGGACCTGTGTGTCACAGCAGTGGCCACCTTCTTGTTTCTCTGAGGGGGGTTTCAGAGGCACTGTGTGTGGTTGCCTGCACCCGTTGTACTGTTTTGAGAGGAGTGGAGGTGGGAAGCAGCCTGGCACAGGATCAGAGACGGTCTCCCTCCACACCAAACAGTGGTGCGTAGAGGGGAGGACAGTCCCCTCGTCACAGCGGGAGACCCTTACTCCCCAGTCCCCCTCCCCCCTAGCCTGCCTCAGTGCCTGAGATGCCACCTTTTGCATCCCCTTTCTGGTGAAGATAGAGAATCCTTATTTTACTGCAAATGTGTTTGTGTTGCTCGCGAAGCCATTGTCCGTCCTGAGGAAAGCTGGCTGGCTCAGCTCCTCATCAGTTGGCTGGGGGCTGGTGGGGGTGGTTTGGTAGAGGAGCAGATATTGACCTCATTGTGCCCTGACACTGCTGTACCCTTCTAAATGGAGAGGAGAGACTCAGGGTCTCAAACAGGAATAAAAATAGGTTCTCTGAAGCCTTCAGAGATGTCATTCTTCCTGCCTCAGTGGCTGTGATGTCTGCCATGCCCTTAGGTTCTTGCTGTGTCTGGGCAGTAGTGACATGCCATGGGAGGTGAACGCACGCTTTTAAGTCAAAGGTGAGGACTCTGCCCAGAGGGCAGAGCTGGGTGGGACCGGTGGTGGGGGGCATACTCGGGTGCGGGCAGAAGGGAGAACACGTTCAGTATCCTGAGAGGCAGGACAGGTGCCCAGGCTGGGGGCTGCCCTATGGGATACTGTCCAAGGGACTCACCTCTCAGGTGAAGCCAAAGCCTGCCCCGAACTGGCTAGTGCTGTTACCTCCTTCCTTTGAGTACTTGGGGCCAGTGTGTGGCCCCTCTTGGGACACATCTGGGCCCGGAAAGGTGGGAGGCAGCTCCCTGGGCCTGCACCCAGGTCCTTCCCCAGATACCATCTCATTCTTGGAGCTGGAAAGGCGTGCATGAGTTCTTTCCACCAACGCTGCCCGTCGTCGTTGAGAGGGCAGAGAAGGGAGGGAGGCAGTGGTGTGGCCAGGGGCTTAGGCCTGTGCTGAGGTGCTGGAGGTGGAAATGTCACAGACCCTGGAGCTGGTGGACTAGAAGCCGGACCCATAGTCTGTCAGAGACCAAGTCACTCTCAGAATTCCTCTCTACGCTCTGTGCACCATTTTGTACATCAGGAATACAAATTCCAAGGTAAGGAGGATTCGTTCTTGTTCCCAGTCAGGACAGGTGCCCAGTTACTTACTATGAAAGGGAGCAAACTGGTGCCCACTGGAGCACCCAGGCTGGGTGTGAGTGTGTGTGGACTCCATCCCCTTCAGATGAGGCAAGCTCCAGCAGCGGTCTCCATTTGCTTCTAATGGACTTTATTGTTGTCCTGCTCCAACACCACAGTAAAAAGGGACCTGCAAGCTCCAGGCCTGTACCATGTGTCACCACAGCAAAAACAGGACCCACTGGAACACACTCCCACCCCACCCCTACTCACAGAGGATAAATACATGTTACAAATTTTTTTTTTTAAAGAAAACAGAATAAATTAATAACTTAAGTGATTAGGCACCAACAGTGATTTGAAAAATTAAATGTCAATTTTAAATGGTCTAACAGGGCAAGAACCTAAGACTGGGCTGCCAGCCCATTTTCTCTTCCCAACAAATAGACAATTCTGTGCGACATGATTCTAAATTTCAAGACACGTGTAACCAACACACAAGAATACACACCACCAACTATCACATGACATCCTGAATCTCCAGGGGGCCCCTCAGGCCATCCAGGGAGCTTGGGGAGCTCCAGAATGCAGGCTCTCCAGAGAAGAAGGAGCTTCAGAGCTTACATGCCCAGCCTCGCTTCCCTCTTTGTAGACCAAGTGCTAACTTGCCTCCACCCTGTCCTCTGGAGTCCAGAGCTCTGTCAAAAGGGGGTCAGGGGGAGAGACTGGTCAGCCAGGGCTTGGGGCCAAGGCTGTAGCCCTGCAGCAGATAAAGGGGCCAGAGGGCAGGCTGGAGTGGAGCCCTTGCTCCACTCGCTCCAGAATAGTTGTGCTTCTCTCCTAGGAACAGGGCATAGCTGAAGGGTTTCCAATGTAGAGGTCACTGAAGTCCATCTCGGGGAGGGGGCTGGGTTAACTGATGAATACTTGGGTGCTGCCCCTCCCCGGTGAGCCAGACCCTGGGAAAGATGTTCCAGAGCAGGGAGTTTTCCCTTGGCACAGCTCAGCGTGGAAGGGCCTCAGGGGCTAATCTAACACCCTTTCAAAGATGGTGGCCCCTTCACACCCGGCTTTTTTTGCCCATTGCTCTGCAACCCTCCTTCCCACTCTGCTTGTTCCTGCTCCAGTTGAACTCTGCAGAGGTGGAGCCCCGGGCCCAAGGAGTCCTCGTGGGAGCTGTGCCAGCTGGGAAGGCATCCCCAACCTGGGGTCTATCCTTGCCAGGCCACCAGGGAGAGGGCCATTGATCAGCTTTTTAAACAGAACTGACAGATGTATACTGGTCACCTGACAGTTTGAAGCCTGTCAGCTGGAGTCTCCACCTTCAACAGGCCCATTTCCCCTTATGCTTCCTGCCCTCCTCCCCCACTTCCAGCCCAAGGGTCTGGGAGGTACAGGAACGAAGAGCCCGAACGAGGCCTCCTTGGACATCAGACCTGAACACCTCCGTTTCTAAAGACTGCAGCCAATTTCACTCACATTGTGGTACGTTCTAAAAGTGCTGACATTATTAGGGCATCCTGGGGCTAAGGGGGAGCACCATTAAATGCTCTGCCCTAGGAGACTCTTTGGAGAGGGCCTTACAGGACACGGTATAGGTCACTGCCACCAGCCCCAGGGCTTGGGAAGGATTGGACCCATACTCCCAAAGGCTTTCCAAGCTTTTTTCCTTCTTCCTCCATTGGACCCCCCAGCCCTGCCCTCCCCTAGAAAACTCCATCTTTGGCACCCCCTTTTCCTAGATACCACCTCCTCCGGCCTGCTCTGCACCAACCTCCTGAAGAAGTAGCCTTGTTGCCTGTGCTCTCCATCAATATTTCCAGTCTCTCACAGCCGTTACCAATGTCCAGTGCCCTCCTGCCACCCCTGCCTTCTCAAGCGCACCAACTGATTAATCCCGGTGTTTCCAGAACCTGGCCCCAGCAGGCATTACGAAATGCAGCTGAGTTAGGAGACGGGCTACTGTTGAGAAAATAATTTCTGCCAGGTCAGAGCTTCTTAGAGAAGGGCCAGGTGTGGGCTCGCAAGGGCTGATAGGTGACCGGTAGCCACCTCCATGAGGCAGGGTGGGAAGTCTTTTATTTTTTTCCCAAAGGAAGAAGGTCTCTTCATCCATGGTTGGACGAAACATCTGATCTGCCCAGTTACTCTGCAACTCTGGAAGATTTGGGTCCCTCCTCCCCAGCTTGCCAGAAAGTACCTGGGGGTGAGGTCCTGCCTCCTGTACCCTGCAGGGTCAGGTCTGAGTCCAGTGTGGCACTGGGCTAGCAGGGAGCGACAGCTGTTAAGACGAACCGGGCAAGCACTATGGGCTCCCGGAACCACACTCGTACCTCCATTGGGCCCTGGCACGAGCCCCTGCTCTCCTACCCATCCTTGGGGACACCACTCTCCCCTGCCTGCTTTCCCCGCTGCCCTCGGTCTGCCCTGCACACGTGGCTCCTTCGCTTTCTGCTCCTCTCTCCATCCCCAGGCACTGTCCACCTCCACCATCCTTACCCTGCCTCCCATCTGTCAGTCATCTGCCCACCCCCACCGCCTGTCTTGCACAAACTCACTTGCTGCACCCTCCCCACTACGGTATACGGCCCTAAAGCACCTCCAGTCCACCCCACGCTCCATCCCGACCCTGCATCACTTGCCTCCCCCCACTGCACACCCAGCACCGTCGAAGCCTCCTCTAGCGGGTACGCCCAGGGAAGAGGGCCTGTAAGCTCCACAGTCCTGGGGGTCCTGACTCCACAGGGTCCTTGTCACCCCCTGCCCCTTGTTTCTGGTTGCCTGTCCTCCGTTTTCCTTCCTTTGGTCCTCATTCTTCTGGCTCTCCCAACTTACAACAGCTACAAAGTTAGGAGGCCCCTGCCCATATCAACTGCCTTCTGCACCTGGGATCTCATTCCTCTGTCCCTCAAGACCACCTCTAACCTTCCTTCTCAACTCCATCTTTTGGTGGCCTTGCCTCTCCCCTACCAAGAAAGACAAGGATGAAGAAGTCCATGTCCACTTTGGTCTGCTGGTCCTGGGCTCCTTGGACCAGCGAGATGACGTGGCATCTTGTGGGACTTAAGGAGAGGTAGCCCAGTAGCTGGAGGGAAGAGGGCTTGAGGGCCAAGACCGTATGTGAGGTGTGGAATCTGGCTCAGAGCCCCAGCCCCTCCCAACGCCTAGTAGGTATTTAGGTCTAAAGGACAGAAAGAGGCTGAAGGATGCTTTTTGGCAATAGCTCTAACTAAGGTGGGTAGAGGATGGCCATTACTGGTAAAAATCAAAGGTGGGCCCTGAGTGGGCAGAGTAGTGCCTTGATCAGGCCCTCACCTCCCAGGAGAAGGGTTCAGGGTCCCTGACATCAAGTGCTTTGAAGGCCAGAGTGGAGGGGACAACTGGAGAGAAGGGGGCGGGGGCAGAAGGGGGAGGAGCCAGCTCCGGTGACTCTACCTCCAGGCGCCTCCCCAGACTTGGTGGCCCCTGTGTCACAGCTTGGTGCCCTTGGAAGGCTCCGAGGACTGCCTCACGTCCGTCCACTCCTGCATGGTGCTCTGCAGAGCCTGGGTCTTCTCCTTGTCCACCTGAACGTAGTCTACCTTCTCATCGGAAGTCACAGAGGACGTGGACGGCTGAGGACAGAATGGGAAGTGCTGTGAGCTGTCAGTAAGGGGGCTCTTTGTGAGCTGCCTCAAAGGGAGAAGGGATGGGCCTCTGCCTGCCACCCTGACTGGCCTCAGGAGCCTGTATTCTCTTTCTGAAACTGGCCTTTTAAGCCCAAACTGCATCATCGCTCCTGCTCATGTAACAGCCTCTTGTCAGCGCTCCTGATTTCCCAACTCCTAGGGGTCCCAGGTCTTCCATCTCTGCCTCCACCCACCTCCCTGTGGCCACTCATCCAGAAAGAATTTGCTGGGTGCCAACAAGCAGCAGCCAGCGGGGAGCTCTCACAGCCACCCAGCCGTCTGGACCCGGCAGCTAAGTAGGCTTCCTGTGGAGGGCTTTCCGGGGCCCAGGCATCCCCTCCGCAGGTCCCCGTATCAGAAGCACTTAGTTGATGCACCTAGACAGTGAGTTTTCAAAGAGGAGCTCAGGACCAGGACACAAGATCCCATTCCGTCACCCTGAGCAGCTCCTGTGTCCTGGTGTGGGTCCATTTGCTCAGCTGTACAAGGGGGATGGACTGGCTGAAATGGTCCTAGGGACTTCAAGCAGCCATGTGTGTGAGAGAGGAGGCATGTGAGCCCTCTAAGACCCAGACTAAACGAAAAGCGGTAGAGTAGCCGGCAGCCGGGCACTCCACCACTCCCACCGAGCCCCGTACCTTGCGGTGGGGGCTGGGGGAGCTTGGCTGGAAGTCCAGGGCCAGATAGTCAACGCTGCCCGTGCTCTTCTTAGGGGCCGGACTGCTGGTGCCGCTGGGGATGGGAGACGCAGACACTGGGTTTTGCTATCACAAAGGAAGGAAAAACCATCAGTCAGTTGAGGAGACAGAGTAACCCACCACCTGGGAATACACACATCTCTGGGAGAGAGGAGAGTGCCCGCTTGGAGTCATGCACCAGGGCCAGGGACTTCTCATGTTCTCATTTAAGCCCTCACCGCAATCCTGTGATGTAGGTATTATTACTATTGTTTATTTAAAGCAAAGATAAAGCTGTGGTTCAGAGAAGCAAAGTGACTTGCCTACGGTCGTACAGTTCATGAGCAGGGATGGGAGCCGGGTCTGTTTTTAACTCCCAAACCTGTGTTGCTCCCACTGTGCCAGGCCACCTCCCTTCTGGGCCGTCGGGCCAGATCTCCTCAGGTTCCCTGACCGCCCTGGCCTTGGCTTGCTGGCCCCTAAGAAGGGGCACATTTCCTTTATGCCCTGCAGGTTGGAAAGTCTTCTGTTGTACCAAACCTGCTTCGCTGAAGCTCCTCTCCCTGGCCTGGCGTGGGGCCGTCACCCGAAAGCAGCTCACTCCCACCAGATCTGAGCAGGGCGGCTTCAGCCCTGGGCTGCACAAGTGATACGCTCTAGGCTCCTGTCTCCATCAAGACCAACTTGTCTACGATTTTCCTGAAGTCATATTCTAATGAGAATGGCAAAAGTCCTGTGTTCTGTTTTTGGCTGCTTACTGTTTGGTTGATTCGTTTTTTCATTATTCATGCAGCAACTCCCAGGTGCGGGGCAGCCATTCCCTCTTCAGTGAAAATCTCAGGGAGGAAACTTCTCCTGTGCTGCCTGTGTTTATACCTCTACCGTGGCCTTCACCACCGTGAGTCATGTTATGTGTGTTTGGCCACCCCTGAGGAGATAACTCAATAAATGCTTATGTTCAGGGCGCCTGGGTGGCCCTGTCGGTTAAGTGTCCGACTTTGGCTCAGGTCATGATCTCGTGGTCGGTGAGTTCCAGCCCCACGTCGGGCTCTGTGCTGACAGTTCAGAGCCTGCTTCAGATTCTGTGTCTCCCTCTCTCTCTGCCCCTCCCTCTCAAAAATAAAGTGAAAAAAAATTTTTAAAAATGCTTATGCTCACATTCTTGCTCATGTTTGTGACAACAGCACAAAGATTTTAACAGGAAAGAAAGAAGTCAACTTTAAAGGATGCTCTAGTTATTCTCTACATGCTCCCTATGACTATTCTGAAGCCCCTTTCTAATCGCCTGGATTGCTAAACCTTCTGGGGCTCCCTGTGCCCCACAGGAAAGTCCGGACCTCCCAAGACAGCATTCAGGGTCCTTCATGATCTGGGTTCAGCACAGCCTCCACTTGTAGCCATAGTTAACGGTTATTCTCTGTGTTCCCTCCTTCTACACGGCCGCCTTCCCTCTCCCCAGCTCGATAGGACTGCCCATCCCACAATTGTGTCCCCACAGCACTGGCTCTCCAGGAATACTGACCATGCCACCCATGTCACAGTCATGAGTGGCAGACCTTCCCAGCCCTTTAAAACCATGGCCTCCTGGAGGGCAGAGACCGTGTCTTCCTTGCCTCTATCATTACCCCAAAGTGCTCTACACACTTGTGCTCAAGAATTGCAGCAGCAAAGTAATCACAAATCATGGGTAACTGAGGTGGTCCCAGGATAGTCTGAGGGCGGCACTCCTGCAGACCGCAGAGGACGTACCATAGGGACGTAGTTCTCTTCGCTGTCTCCGGAGTCCGTGCTGGTGATGCTCTGGGTGGAGATGGGGCGGCAGTACTGGGAGGAGCTGGAGTTGAAGGTGTGACTGGGTAGGGAGAAGACAGAGTAAACTCAGGGGGACAGTTCTGTCTCCACCCTCGCAGCTCCACCCTCCAGTATCACATTCAGATCTGATACAGAACAGGTACAATCACTCCCCCTCCACAGATGAGGAAACCCAGCCCTGAGAGACCAAGAGACTGCTCAGCTACCGCCAGCATCAGCATCGGGATGCAGCTCTCTGGACCCCACCTTGCCCTGGCCAGCCCTCACAGCCCTGTTCCCAGGTCCCACATCCACAAACAGATAACTCACACGGCCCTCGACCAAGACTTGGTGACAGGTGACTTGAAGGGGAGCTCATCGATGACAGTGTTGTTTCTCAGGTCAAGTGGTGTTGGCTTTGCTGGAGCAGGAACAGAAAGTCAAATGATCAGCCACACGACAATGCCACACATACACACGCTTACGTATAACACACAAGTATATTTATAAATACTTTCGTATTCCCACTTGTAAGCAGGGAAACTGAAGCTCAGCAGGTTCTATAATCTTTGCCTATGTTGACAGGCCCTGAAGCCATGTCTTTAGATCCCAAATGATATTTTCTCTGCACTGTAGCAATATTTTCAGAATCCAAAACGGGGACACTGGGTCTGACAACAGATTGTTCCTCCCAGATTTAATACTCATCCCGTATCCTCCAACAGCATCTCATACTTTATAAGGCACTTTTAGGTATGTTACCTGTGTCCCTCAGTGCTCTAGGAGGCAAGTATTCACATTTCTCAAGTGAGAAGGCTCAGAGATGCACAATGATTTGCTTCTAACCCCATGTTGGCAGGTGGCAGAACTGCAACCCGAATGTGTCCTGTCCTGCTCATGCCTGCACTCCTGCCCAGGCTACTCCAGTAGCTGGTCCCTAGACCACTGGAATGAATTTGAGTGTTTGTGTATGTGTGTGAGAGTTCGGGGGTTCAGAGACTAAACACTTCCTTGCAAGGAAAGTTCAGGATCCACCGGATCCCCAAATGAATGCAAATGAGTGAAAATGGTTCTTGGACACTGTCCAGACATGGGACAGGGGAAAGAGGAGACTTACCTTTCCGGTCAGGTTTGAGGTTGCGGTTGACAGGGGGTGGCTGGATCTCACTCCCTCGGCTGGGGCCCCGGTGCAGAGAAATGGCTGTTGAGGGGTAGCCAAGCGCATCAAAGTGATGGGGTCCTGGGCTCATGGGGATGTAGACACTCTGGGAATTATCACCTGCTCGCTCCATGGCCAGCAGGGTGGAGGAACCTGGATTCATGGGCACGTAGTTGTCCTCAGAATTGGTGCTATCTGATCGGCCTACAACTGTTTTCCCTGGCTAGAGGGAGAGTGGAAGAAACACAGCAGTAACTATCATGAAGAAACAAGAAGGGGTGAGAATTTGTATACAAGGCAAAAGGGAAGTGGTAACTGAGTTAGCTGCCTGGGAAGACCAAGTAGAAAGTGCAGTGGGAGGCAGAAAGAAATCAAGTCTGTGGGTCCCTTCTAGTTTCCATGATCCCTTGTAACCCACTTAAAATTTTCAATAAATCTTTCGAATAAGTACCCTTGGTGGCTGGGTCCACAAGGCTTTCTGGGTGTCTGACCAAGGCTGCGGGTGGCCCAGGCCACTGACCACACAGGTTTGGTCTAGAACCCTTATTCCACCTCAAGTCCAGACTCCCCATTAGCAGGTCAGAGTCTCAAGCCCTAGCAGGGCTAGGAGCATAAAGTAAAGCTTGGCCCTGGCTGGCGAGGTCTCGGCCAGGTGCGCTTCCCTAGTCCAGCTTTCAGTGTGACCGCCGTGTTGCACAATGCAAGAACCCTGGCTATAGCCTTTCTTCAACTCCTGCCCTGTCTGTCCACACATACAACTAAGTTGCTTCTGCTTTAGTTACCCAATGTCTGGTCTTTCCAATGGGCATGAGGTCAGGCCCTAGTCTGTCGGAGAGTCGTGGTCAGCCCTGTCCAGAGGCCAGCCTGGGATCCTGCACTCAAATCATAATTCTGCCACCATGACTGACCGAGCACTGCCCCTACCCGGAGTCTCACACCATAGGCCCTCCTCCAGGTGGGACCTCAGAGCCCAGGTCCTCTGCATTCTAGACCTGTCCTACTTATGGCAGGGCTGGTAGTCTTGTAGTCTAGCACACTTCCACACCAGACACCTGTATCTTACTTTCTAAAAACCCAGGGATCTGAACTGAGGCAAGGAACTAGGCAGGGTCCTATGAGGGAGATGCCACCACTCCCTTGTTCCATGGGGTGTGAACTTTAGCCCAGGTGGGCTGGCCTGAAGACCCCTGGCTGACCCCCACTCACCAGGAAAGAACGGACCGCATCACTCATGGACTCAGCAGACCGGCCTGCACTCTCTCCTCCTCGCTGGGGGTACTCGTAGGATTCACAGGAAGAAGCTACGAGACAGGAACGAAGATTCACACGCACTCCCAGCTGATCCATGTGCTGACACTTCCCCAAACCCTCACCAGTGTTGCTCAGGGTCTTACTCCAGAAGATACTACCCTCAACCCCAAGTGATAGGGTATTACTTCCATCATGTCATTCCTCAGTTCAAAAATTCCTCCCAGACTTCTAGATCTAGCTCCAGTGTTGGCACCAACAGAGGATCCTTTCTGAACTACTTCTTCCTACAGGTATGCGCCTCTCCTTTAACTCCTATACCACCGAATGCCTGTCCCACTCCCTCAGGTCATTCATTACTCGTACAGATACTACAGGAATAAGGATACTTGACTAATTTTTATGTGCTTTTATTTCCCCAACTAGATGTGAGCTCTCTGAAGGGTAGGGACATGTTTTATACACATATGTATCATTTCAATTCCAAAGCCCAAGGTGATTGATTGAATAGTTGACAGACTGAAAGAGTACTGTGCCGAGACTCAGGACCCCGGGTTCAAGTCCCACTTCTGGCACTGATGGACTCTGCAACCCTGAATAAGTCTCTTAACTACCACAGGCCTCATGGGAAATGGGAGACTATGAGGCTTTGTCCCACCAAACTCTCAGGCTCACTATGTGGCTTCAGCAACAGGGTGGGTAAGAGCAGACTTTGCAAGCTATCCAGCAAGATGAAAATGAAAGATTAATATTACGGTAGTTTTCCATCAAACAGAGGTGGCTTATGCAGAGCTGGAACGTGCTCAGGGGGAGTCAGTGACAAGAAAATGTATATGCTTCAGAGAGACGTTCAGACTTTAACCAAAGAAATTCAAGTATGGCTTAGAAAATATTTAATAGCTCAAAATTTGTTTTAATAGTCTGTTAGCCCACATAGGTTTGGCTCCAGTTTGAAATGGTCCTCTAAATTTATTTGTTCAGTCTTTGGTTTTATATAAAAATGAATCAAATACTGTGATTTGGACTTTGAAACCCACAATAACTTATGCTGCGGTTAACCAAGAATGTTCCATCTCCTTCAGTACAATAGTAACTTCTCTCAGAGTCGGCCACACTCCTGCACTGCAGAGTCTCCTACTAGCCTCCGGCGCTGGGGCACCAGCTGGGAAGGGTCTGGGTACAAGACGCCTGAACCTGTGGTGGGCCTAGGTCTCCTCAGTATGGATGACCAAAGGCTAGCACGTTACTGAGAACTGCCACGCTCCCTCCCTTTAACCAGGGTCGCAGCTGGGGTTTACACCAACCTCGGTGGAGCCGACTGCTGTCCATCGCCGGGAGGGTATTGCGCCTGGGGATGGTGGCAGCGGCAGAGACGGATCTGCTGCTTTCACTGATTGGAGGTCTCTGCTGAGGACTGCCCCATCGAGGTGTTTCTGCCTGACTCGGCTTGGGGGGCCGGGGTGGGGGAGCTATGGCCGAATCCCCAGGAGTGGCCACTGCCATGGCATTGTGGTTCTTGTCCAGCGTGAATGTCCTAGGGATCTGGTAGGCTGAGAGTGGGGTGGCTGGAACGTCCATATTGTCCACCAGGAGGTCCCCAAACTCCCGACATAGAGTGTTGCTGGGTGTCTTGAAGGTGTATATGTCCTCATTATCGGTCTCAGAGCCTGTAAGGCTGCCCTTGGTGTGGCCGTGGGAGGCCAGGCTCCGGGGGAGGTCGTAGGTACTGTCTCTGAATTCTGTATTGTGCCGGCTTGGCTTGGGGAGGCTATAGAAGCCGTGGACTTGACCGCTGACCCCATTGACGCAGTGTCCATTGCCCTGGGCAAGTTTCTGTACAGCTGTGTCGCTCCTCATGAGAAACGAGGCCCTGGTGCCCTGAGAGAAGCTGGCACTCCTAAGAGAGAGAAAAAGGGAAGGGACGGGGCAGGTTAAAGGGGGCCAGGACCATCTACCGGGGACACAAACTGGCTCGTTCAAAGCCCTGTGTGGCTGACTGGTGAGGCAAAACAGGCTCAGGAGGCAGGCTGGTTTCTCTTGATTTACTAGCTGTGTGACTTTGGGCAAGGCACTTTCTCTTTCTGAGCTTTAGTTAATATATCTACAAAAATGATGATTAAAAACATATTTTAGGGGCACCTGAGTGGCTCAGTCAGTTAAGCTTCAGACTTCAGCTCAGGTCATGATCTTATGGTTTGTGAGTTTGAGCCCCACATTGGGCTCACTGCTGTCAGCACAGAGCCTGCTTTGGATCCTCTGTCCCTCTCTCTCTCTCTCTGCCCCTCCCCTGCTCATGCATTCTCTTTCTCTCTCAAAAATAAATAAACATTAAGAAAAAAACATACTTTGAAGGCTGTTTAGAAATTCGACTCCAGGGGCGCCTGGGTGGCGCAGTCGGTTAAGCGTCCGACTTCAGCCAGGTCACGATCTCGCGGTCCGTGAGTTCGAGCCCCGCGTCAGGCTCTGGGCTGATGGCTCAGAGCCTGGAGCCTGTTTCCGATTCTGTGTCTCCCTCTCTCTCTGCCCCTCCCCCGTTCATGCTCTCTCTCTGTCCCAAAAATAAATAAACGTTGAAAAAAAAAAATAAAAAAAAAAAAAAAAAAAGAAATTCGACTCCAGTATGTCTAATATATAGATGTTCAATGGTGTTAGCACTTATCCCTCCCTCTACCCCCAGCCGGCTGTGATTAGCCGAGGTCGCTCTTACCCTTCAACCTTCTGGATAGATAAATAAGACAGCTATACCACCGATTTGTTTGCTGCTGTAAGTACCACAGAATACATACATTTGTATACAAAAGCCGTGAGACAGTGGAAAGAAACCGTAAGTTGGCGTCACAAACTAACAAACAAATCACTTATTTTATGTGAGTGTCGGTTTTCCAACGGTCAGCCTTTTGGAGGCTATAAGCTTCTTTAAGAATCTGATTAAAAGTTCTTGGCTCTTCTGGTTGGCTCAGTCGGTTGAGCTTCTGGTTGGCTCAAGTCGGTTCAGGTCATGATCCCAGGGTTTTGGGATTGAGGCTCATGTCAGACTCTACACTGAGCATGGAGCCTGCTTGAGATTCTCTCTTTACCTCTGCCCCTTTCCCTGGCTCACGCTCTAAAATAACGTAAAATAAAGTAAAGTAAATAATAACTAAAAAATGAAAGTTCTTTGCACTTCTTACTTGCATGAGGCAAATCTTGTATACATACAAATATGCACGTTACAGCTGGGGCAGGTGAGGAGCTATAGCCCTCTGAGGCCAATCCATGGAACTCTGCCTTATAGAAGCTCTTTTAGCTCTTGGGGAGCTTGTTATTTATAGATGTGGCCACCAGATGGTGATAGAAAATAGGGCCCAGTAGTTTAGAAAGAGGAAGGCTCACAGGGCTAGTCTAGGCCAGGCTAGGCTCTTGTAAACTTGCATCCTTGACTACTTGGGGAGTTCCATTTCAGTCCCCAACCCTTTAGCGGCCCTCCTCTCTACGCCTCAGGGTTCTTTCTCCTTTCCTATTCCATTTCACACAAATAACCAAGCCAAGGGCCATGGGCCTAGATGACTGAACAACTAGCCTTTAGATAATGGAGGGCTTGGAATAAAGGATGGGGGGGCAATGGTAGATATACGGTTGGATGCCCCCACTGGCACTGGGATCTGTTCATTTAACAAACATTTACTGATGTCCTATTTTCCATCTGGGCTGGGAACAGTAGATACACAGATGCCTCCTGTCCTGGGGGACATAGTGGTAGAGGAGGTGACATACATACAAACTCATTACAATCACGTGGGTGAGCATTCGGCTTTTGGCAGATTTATACTAACCCTCCCTGGCAGTGGTGGTAGAGAATGTCAGGGGAAGCTTCTTTAAAGATCTTACCTTTGAGTGAGTCTCGAAATAGGCCAGGCAAAAAGCAAGAGAAGGAAAAAGGTGTTCTAGTTAGATGCATAAAGAAGTAGAACACAACCTAGCAAGGTAAAGGAACTGCAAGTTGCTCAGGCTGGAACAAGTGTTAGGAGGTAGGGCTGAGCGGTGACGTGGAGGGCCCAGGCTGGGGCTGCTGGGCCCTCCTGGGAGGGCCTCCAGGCTGCTGGGAGCCCCTGGAGGATTTTAAGGTGGGGTGGGAGGTGGGGAGCACATCACACATATCCTGCAGTAACCCTAAAACATTGTTCAATGTTTCACATAATTTTATTCCAACCTTCGCCTTATTCAAGAATGAACTCATCATCTTCTTCCTGTCTGAACAGTCTTAGGAATGCACCACTCACTCAAGCCAGGAACCCAGGAGTTACCCACATTATAATTTCTCACTCGATAACCCTATCAGGTCCTACCGAATCCACCCCAGTTCCGGTCCTCCTGGCTTTTCTTCTGCATAAATGAAAGGGCTAGTAACACATCTATCTCCCTACAGTCTGCCGGGACCTCTCTGATCCTCCCTACATCCTACAGACATTTACTTTCCTGACGTCCCAGCTTACACATTTTCAACACTGTCCCACTGCCTTCAGGACTAAGCCATATTCCAGATCTAATTTACGTCTCTAGTCTCTCCTCCCTGTTTCCCCTCCAAATCTGGAACCACTCAGCTAACTCCCCTTGTTCCTAGTGTGCCCCACGCAGCCAAGCTTCTGGGCTTGTTGTGTTGTTCATGCGGTCTGAAAGGCTTCCCGCTGTAACCCGGCGAGCTCCTGCTCCCATTTATCCCTTAAACTCAGCTCAAATGACACACTTTTTAAAGCTGTTTCTGACCATCCTCTACCTCCAAACATAATCAATCACTTGCTCAACTCTGTTCTTGGAGCAGGTAGCAATTATTATCTGGGTCAGTTACCACTGTACTTGTCCTCTCCACCAGACGGAGATATTTCCTCCAGGAAAGAAACTGTGTCTTAATATTCTTCCTTCCTCGGCCCCTGGATTAGCGCTGTCACAGGGGGAATGATGCATAAATGATTGCTGAATGGACAAGTCAATGAACATATAAGTAAACGAATGAATAAACAAAAGTGTTAGTGCTGCTGGCCCATCTCCTGACCTTGGCCACGCTCTGGATCAGCAGACTGAAAACCTTCCCCTTCAGGATCCACTAGATTATGTCCCAACATCCTGCTGTCCTATCCTCCTCCTCTTCAGTTACTAAGCTCCTCACTTGTCCCTAAACGTGTCCCATGTGGTCTATGCTCCAACCCTGCGCTTGCATTATTTACCTTTCTCTGGAAAGCTTCCTTGATGCATTAGAATTTTACACAAAGTACAAAAAAAAAAAAAAAAAAAAGTGGTTTTGCTCCTCAAAGGTGTGACAGGCCTTCTAATTCTCCTCTTCACTTTAATTACTCCTTCCCCTTTGCTCCCAGCACACGCTGTACTTCTACTAGAGCACTCACTCGCCTCCTGTGAAAGCCGTCTGAGGCCGGGTCTCACCGCTTCCACCTGCCCCTGCGCCCTGGCAGAGTGCCTGACATGTGGCGGATCATGCCAATGCGTGGGGAGGGGACGGTCATTACTTCAAGAGTCAAGTGAAAGGAGTTACATAGGGGAACAAAATTGCCGGAAGCTGCGTGCTAGGACAGCAGAACTGGGTCTGCACCGGCCTGGGTACTCTGCTCAGAGTGATGCCACAGCCTGTCCCCTCTGTCCCCTGCACAGAGCAGGAGGGCACTTCTGAGCACTCGTCCTTTACTAGGCTCATGTCAACCTTCCCCAAGGCCTCTGTCACTGTGGGGTCCTGAGCTGCTTTCCTGGGATGAGCACCTGGAAGCGGTGGGTTTTGGGAGAGGCTTCTCTTGCAGGGCTGTGGGCCGATGGAGGCCTCATAAAAGGAACATCCTCACAGTTCTGACAGACAACTATGACCCTCACATATCACACAAGAGAAACAGTAAATGGCCGAGTTGGGCAGGGAGGTGATGGATGCTTAGGGGAGCAGAGACAAGTTTGAGAAAACATACTCCCTCAAGCCCGCGCTCAGTGCCTCTCACTCCCGTTCCTGCGGCTGTTGGTGGGTGTCGCTATCATCACATTACTTCTTACTCATGCTCTGGTCTTAATACCTACCCCAAACCTCCCCCTTATCTTTTATCAACGGTTTCCTAGTTTTCCTCAGCACTTTATTTTGCAATAGTTCTTTGGCATTTCTCCATATAATTTTATGTACGGCACAACACCATGATTTCACCCTTCTAGACTCCAAGTACCTTAACAATGAAGAGCCCAGTTTGATTTTTAATGGGTATGTTCCCATTTAAGGAAAGCTAATACACAAATGATTGTAAGCAAAATAACCACCATTTAGTTCTGTAACTGTCACTGGCAATCTTAAGAGGTCATGTGGACCATCCTTCTGCATTTACCCGTCCCACATGGGATGTGTGGATCCTTCCAATGAGGGAAGAAAACTCAGAAAACACTGTTTCACAATCTCCAAGAAGTGAGGTGATCTTTGTATCTCAAACCCTCTGGCTGCAGGTTTGAGCCCGCCTTCTCATTGTGGTTACAGAGCAAACTTATATATATAAAACTAAATGAAACTAAAAGTTGTATGTTCTCTGCCTTTAGTCAGTCAAAGCCACCCTCAGGTGAATGAGTCAGAGAAGTCTTAGAAATGATTAACCAAAGGTAAGGTCTTTGGTCAGTGACATTTCTGATTTCACTTTTTTTTTTTTTAATTTTTATTTTAGAGCACACGAATGGGAGAGAGGGGCAGAGGAAGAGAGAGAGAATCTTAAGAAGCAGGCTACCCACTCAATGCAGAGCCTGACACAGGGCTCGATCCCACAACCCTGGGAATTGTGATCTAAGCCAAAATCAAGAGTCAGATGCTCAACCCACTGAGCCACCCAGGCGCCCCTCTGATTTTATTTTTAATCTACCATATTTCTGCAGAATATTGCTGCAGGGTCAGTAACGCTTTCATTCTAGAATCTCATCACTTGAAATTTCTCTTCCCCCCACCCTTGAATTACAGCTTTCTAAGGCATGTGACTCACCGCAATGTATCTCCCGCTACAGGTTGAACAGACTGCTTGAAATAGGAAGACAGCAAAGGTCTAGAATCTGAAATGAGGCCTTTAAAAGGCTGGAGGGCAAAAATAAATCCAGGGACACTAATTGGTGTTCAAAGACTGAAAGGACTCTGCTTTTCTTGATGGTGTCTGTTTAAAACTCCTTCCTTGGCAATAGTTACTACTTCTGAGGAGTTAGTTATTTTTGTTCAGTGCAAGAGCTAGATTTTAGGAACGAAGTCATTTTGGCCAGAATGCATATCCAGTACTTGAAGGAAGACGAGTGAGTAAAACTGAAGTAAACGTCCTGATAAATAATTCATAGTTTTATCTTTTAGGGTGCTTAATTTACTGTAAAACATGTGGAGTTCCCCCATAAATGAAAAAAGGAATAGATAGATGGCTGGTTATTAGCCTCAGTAAATACTGTTTCACTATAATAATCTCAACAGACATATTTATATCTATGCTAGGCAGAGATGAACGAGCTGGTTCTCGCTTACAAGTGCCTGCTTAGAAGTAACCCTATGAGGTTATTTTGGAGATCAAGTGAGGTTACTAATGGGACGGTGGTTTGTAAACTGTAAAGCATTGTTTCTTTTGTCCAGAACACCTAATATGTAATGTGAATGTCAGAAATAGTACATCCACATACTTACCGATACTTGGTATTGTCAGTCTTTTTCATTTTACCCATTCCAGTGGAAATGAAGCAAAATTGCTCGGAGGTTTTAATTCACATTTCCCTGGTGATCCAGCATCCTTCCATTTGCCATTTCTGTATCTTTTTCTATGTGAAGTGTCTATTCAAATCTTTTGCCCATTAAAAAAAAATGGGTTGTCGTAAGTTGTAATAGTTCTTTATATTTTCTAGAAATAAATCCTGTGTCAGATATATTTGTTTCAAATATTTTCTCATGTTTTGTGAATTGACATTTTGTTTTTTAATGGAGTTTTCTGAACAGCAAAAGTTTTAATTGTGATTACACTACTTTATTAATTTATTTTCTTTTATGATTCTTGCCTTTTGTAGTCTATTATAAAAATCTCTGCTTGCCTCAAGATCACAAAGATGTTTTCATGCAGAAATTTCACAGTATCAGATTTTACATTTAGGTCTCTGACACATTTAACTTTTGAGTAGTGTGATATCAATAATTTTTTTAAAAATTCCTATAAGGATATCCAGCTGTTCCAGCACCACTGTTTGAAGAGACTTTCATTTTCCTGGGGTACCTGGGTGGCTCAGTCAGTTAAGCATTTGACTTTTGATTTCAGCTCAGGTCATGGTCTGACGGTTGTGAGATCAAGTCCTGTGTTGGGCTCAGCACGGGGTGTGGAGCCTGCTTGGGATTCTCTCTCTGTCCCTCCTCCACTCATGCATGCACTCTCTCTGAATAAATAAATAATTTTTTCTGTAAAAGAGAAAAGACTTTTCATTTCCCTATTGGCATTTTTGTCAACACAGGCCACCTGTGCGCACACAGGCTTCACGATTCTGTTCTAGTGAGCTTTGTGTGTTTATCTTTGCATCAATACAACACCGTCTTGATAAACATTTGTTTGATGTAAGTCTTGAAGTTAGGGAGTATAAGTCCTCTAATTTTGTTGCTGTTCTTTTAAAAATCATGGTTATTCTAAATTGTTTGTATTTTCATATGAATTTTAAACTTAGCTTAATAATTTCTATGAAAAATCTTACTGGGATTTTTACTTGGACTGCAGTGGAATTACAGATCAATTTGGGAAGATTTGCCATTTTAATAATATTGGGTCTTCCAATTCATAACTACAGTCTATCACTGTCTGTATTTAGGTCTCTAATATCCCACAACAGTGTGTGACAATGATTTCAGTGAAGAGGTCCTGCGTGTCTTTTTTATTCCTAAGTAGTCCATGTTTTTTGGCATCATTATAGAGAATTTTTTAAAGTTCGTTTTCCAGTTTTTGCTAGTGCTAGTATGTAAAAATTAGCTTTTATATAATAATCCTTTATCCTGTGACCCTGCTAAATTCACTATTCATTCTAGTAGTTTTTTTTAGACTCTTTACAATTTTTATATAAACAATCAAGTCACCTATAGAGACAGTGTTACATCTTCCTTTCTTTAAAATTTTTAATTTTTTTTAAAATTTACATCTAAGTTTGTTAGCATATAGTTCAACAATGATTTCAGGAGTAGATTCCTTAACGTCCCTTACCCATTTAGCCCATCCCCTCTCCCACAACTCCTCCAGTAACCCTCTGTTTGTTCTCCATATTTAAGAGTCTTTCATGTTTTGTCCCCCTCCCTGTTTTTATATTATTTTTGCTTCCTTTCCCTTGTGTTCATCTGTTGTGTGTCTTAAAGTCCTCATATGAGTGAAGTCATACGGTATTTGTCTTTCTCTAATTTCGCTTAGCATAATACCCTCTAGTTCCATCCACATAGTTGCAAATGGCAAGAATTCATTCGAGTGCCGAGTAATATTCCATTATACACACACACACACACACACACACACACACACACACACATCTTATTTATCCATTCATCCATCAATGGACATTTGGGCTCTTTCCATACTTTGGCTATTGTTGATAGTGCTGCTATAAACATTGGGGTGCATGTGCTGCTTCAAAACAGCATCCCTGTATCCCTTGGATAAATACCTAGTAGTGTTAATTGCTGGGTCATAGGGTAGTTCTATTTTTAATTTTTGAGGAACCTCCATACTGTTTTCCAGAGTGGCTGCACCAGTTTGCATTCCCACCAGCAGTGCAAAAGAGATCCTCTTTCTCCACATCCTTGCCAACATCTGTTCTTGCCTGAGTTGTTAATGTTAGCCATTCAGAGAGGTCTGAGGTGGTATCTCATTGTGGTTTTGATTTGTATTTCCCTGATACTGAGTGATGTTGACCATTTTTTCATGTGTCTGTTACCCATCTATCTGGATGTCTTGTTTGGAAAAGTGTGTATTCATGTCTTTTGCCCATTTCTTCACTGGATTATTTGGATTGTGGGTGTTGAGTTTGATAAGTTCTTTATAGATTTTGGATACTAACCCTTCATCGGATATGTCATTTGCAAATATCTTCTCCCATTCTGTCGGTTGCCTTTTAGTTTTGCTATTGTTTCCTTTGCTGTGCAGAAGCTTTTTATTTTGATGAGGTCCCAATAGTTCGTTTTTGCTTTTGTTTCCCTTGCCTCTGGAGAAGTGTTGAGTAAGAAGTTGCTGCAGCCAAGATCAAAGAGGTTTTTTCCTGCTTTCTCCTCGAGCATTTTGATGACTTCCTGTCTTACATTTAGGTCTTTCATCCATTTTGAGTTTATGTATGATGTAAGAAAGTGGTCCAGGTTCATTCTTCTGTATGTCGCTGTCCAGTTTTCCTAGCACCACTTGCTGAAGAGACTGTCTTTATTCCACTGGATATTCTTTCCTGCTTTGTCAAAGATTAGTTGGCCATACGTTTGTGGGTCCATTTCTGGGTTCTCTATTATGTTCCATTGATCTGAGTGTCTGTTTTTGTGCCATACATTTTCCTTTCTCATCTTTGTGCCTTTTATCCTGTTTGTCCCTTTATTGAACTGGCCAGATTCTCTAGCACAATGTTGAACAGAAGTGGTGAGAGCAGGCATTCTGTCCTTGTTTCCAGTATTATGAGAGTATGCTTAACATTTCTCTGTTAGGTATGATATTAGCTTTTGGTTATCCTCAGAAGTCTATTACTAATTTGAAGAAGTTCTCCTCTATTTATAGCTTCCTGAGAAAATTTTTTATGGAGAAGCATTGAGTTCTGTCAAATGCTTTCTCTGCGTTTACAAAGCTGATGATTATATTATTTTGTTCCTTATTCTCCTGATGTAATGTATTACACTGGTTTTTTTTTTCTTTTTTTTTTTTTTTAACGTTTATTTATTTTTGAGACAGAGAGAGACAGAGCATGAACGGGGGAGGGGCAGAGAGAGGGAGACACAGCATCGGAAGCAGGCTCCAGGCTCTGAGCCATCAGCCCAGAGCCTGATGCGGGGCTCGAACTCACAGACCGCGAGATTGTGACCTGAGCTGAAGTCGGACGCTTAACTGACTGAGCCACCCAGGCGTCCCAACTGGTTGGTTTCTTAATATCAATCCAACCTTGCATTCCTGGGATGAGCACTACTTTATCATGATGGCTTTTTTTTTTTTAAATATTTGTTTTTGAGAGCGAGAGAGCATGTGAGCGCATGCACGCAGGGGTGGGGCAGACAGAGAGGGAGACATAGAATCTGAAGCAGGCTCCAGGCGATGAGCTGTCAGCACAGAGATGGATGCAGGGTTTGAACTCATGAACCACAAGATCATGACCTGAGCCGAAGCTGGGATGCTCAACTGACTGAGCCATCCAGGCGCCCCACTTTATCATGATGTCTTAACCCTAATGATGTATATACACACATATATTCCCTAATATATTTAAATTATTCCTAGCATGTGTGTGTGTGTGTGTGTGTGTGTGTGTGTGTGTGTATCTGTATCCACAAGGAATATAGACTTCCAATTTTCATTCTCATAATCTTTGTCAGGTTTGGGCCGGGCTTTCTAGGTATTTACCCAAAAGAAATGAAGCAAATGTGTACACCGCGATTTTTTAGTGGCTGTGTATGTACAAACACACCTTAATTTGTAATAGCTAAAACTGGAAACAATCCAAGTGCCCCTCAACACAGGAATGGATAAATGAATTGTGATATGAAGGTACACTGCGAAAATAAACTCAAAATGGATACAGGACCTGAATGTGAGACAGGAAACCATCAAAACCCTAGAGGAGAAAACAGGAAAAGACCTCTCTGACCTCAGCCGCAGCAATTTCTTACTTGACACACCCCCAAAGGCCAGGGAATTAAAAGCAAAAATGAACTATTGGGACCTCATGAAGATAAAAAGCTTGTGCACAGCAAAGGAAACAATCAACAAAACTAAAAGGCAACCAATGGAATGGGAAAAGATATTTGCAAATGACATATGGGACAAAGGGCTAGTATCCAAAATCTATAAAGAGCTCACCAAACTCCAAACCCAAAAAACAAATAATCCAGTGAAGAAACAGGCAGAAACATGAATAGACACTTCTCTAAAGAACACATCCAAATGGCCAACAGGCACATGAAAAGATGCTCAACGTCACTCCTCATCAGGGAAATACAAATCAAAACCACACTGAGATATCACCTCACGCCGGTCAGAGTGGCCAAAATGAACAAATCAGGAGACTATAGATGCTGGAGAGGATGTGGAGAAACGGAAACCCTCTTGCACTGTTGGTGGGAATGCAAACTGGTGCAGCCACTCTGGAAAACAGTGTGGAGGTTCCTCAAAAAATTAAAAATAGACCTACCCTATGACCCAGCAGTAGCACTGCTAGGAATTTACCCAAGGGATACAGGAGTTCTGATGCATAGGGGCACTTGTACCCCAATGTTTATAGCAGCACTTTCAGCAACAGCCAAATTATGGAAAGAGCCTAAATGTCCATCAACTGATGAATGGATAAAGAAATTGTGGTTTATATACACAATGGAGTACTACGTGGCAATGAGAAAGAATGAAATATGGCCCTTTGTAGCAACGTGGATGGAACTGGAGTGTGATGCTAATTGAAATAAGTCATACAGAGAAAGACAGATACCATATGTTTTCACTCTTATGTGGATCCTGAGAAGCTTAAAAGAAACCCATGGGGGAGGGGAAGGAAAAAAAAAAAGAGGTTAGAGTGGGAGAGAGCCAAAGCATAAGAGACTCTTAAAAACTGAGAACAAACTGAGGGCTGATGGGGGGTGGGAGGGAGGGGAGGGTGGGTGATGGGTATTGGAGAGGGCATCTTTTGGGATGAGCACTGGGTGTTGTATGGAAACCAATTTGACAATAAATTTCATATATTAAAAAAAATAAAGGTACACTGAATTACTACTTAGCAATAAAAAGGAACAACTAAAGATCCATGTAACAACATGGATAAATCTCAAAAGTATTACATTGATTGAAAGAAGCCAGGAAAAAAGTAAATACTATAATGATTCTACTCAAGTAATCTTCTAGAAAATGAAAACTAATGTAGTGATAGAAATATTGTTGGTAGTTCCTGAGGAATGACATAGAGGGAAGGATGGATTATAAAGGGGCATGAGGAAAGTTAATACATATTGACAGTGACTGTACTTCAATTACCCTCCAAAAATTATTGAAAATGAGTAGTATCAGTGATATTTGGGTCAGTATCAAGTGGTCTAACCTATGAAGAATAGAAGGAAAGCAGAGATGGAATGGGGCAAAAAAAAAAAAAAACTTGAAGAAATATTGGTAATTTTGTTGTGCTGGATCAAAAATAGAAACAAATAGCATCAGAAAGTAAATGAAGCCTAAACAAAGAAAAACACACCTAGGAATATTGTAGTCAAACTGCTGAAAGCCAAAGAAAAAAGTCATAAAACTGTCAGAAGCCCAAATAGCCAAAACAATCTTCCAAACAAAGTGAAAGGTCTCACACTTCCTGATTTCAAAACATATTATTATAAAGCTACAATAATTAAAAGTGTGGCACTGGCATAAAGATAGATGTCTAGACCAATGGAATAGAATACAACCCTCATGTATATGATTTAATGATTTTTCAGCATAGTTGCTCAGACCATTCAATGGGGGAATAGCCAGTCTTTTTTTTTTTTCTTCAGGTGTATGACATAGTTATTCAATAAGTTTTTTTAATATGAAATTTATTGTCAAATTGGTTTCCATACAACACCCAGTGCTCATCCCAACAGGTGCCCTCCTTAATGCCCATCACCCACTTTCCCCTCCCTCCCACCCCCCATCAACCCTCAGTTTGTTCTCAGTTTTTAAGAGTCTCTTATGCTTTGGCTCTCTCCCTAACTTTTTTGTTCTTTTCTTTCCCCTCCCCCATGGTCTTCTGTTAAGTTTCTCAGGATCCACATAAGAGTGAAAACATATGGTATCTGTCTGTCTCTGTATGACTTATTTCACTTAGCATCACACTCTCCAGTTCCATCCATATTGCTACAAAGGGCCATATTTCATTCTTTCTCACTGCCAAGTAATATTCCACTGTGTACATAAACCACATCTTCTTTATCCATCATGCAGTTGATGGGCAGTTAGGCTCTTTCCATAATTTGGCTATTGTTGAAAGTGCTGCTATAAACATTGGGGTACAAGTGCCCTATGCATCAGAACTCCTGTATCCCTTGGGTAAATTCCTAGCAGTGCTACTGCTGGGTCATAGGGTAGGTCTATTTTTAATTTTTTGAGGAACCTCCACACTGTTTTCCAGAGTGGCTGCACCAGTTTGCATTCCCACCAACAGTGCAAGAGGGTTTCCGTTTCTCCACATCCTCTCCAGCATCTATAGTCTCCTCATTTATTCATTTTAGCCACTCTGACTGGCGTGAGGTGATATCTCAGTGTGGTTTTGACTTGTATTTCCCTGATGAGGAGTGACGTTGAGCATCTTTTCATGTGCCTGTTGGCCATTTGGATGTGTTCTTTAGAGAAGTGTCTATTCATGTTCTCTGCCCATTTCTTCACTGGATTATTTATTTTTGGGGTGTGGAGAAAGCCATTTATGAAAAGCCCACAGCTAATAATCATCCTCAGTGGGCGAAAAACTGAGATCTTTCCCCCTGAGATCACGAACATGACAGGGATATCCACTCTCATCGCTGTTGTTTAACATAGTGTTGGAAGTGCTAGCATCAGCCATCAGACAACAAAAGGAAATCAAAGGCATCAAAATTGGCAAAGATGAAGTCAAGCTTTCACTTTTTGCAGATGACATGATATTATACATGGAAAACCCGATAGACTCCACCAAAAGTCTGCTAGAACTGATACATAAATTCATCAAAGTCACAGGATACAAAATCAGTGTACAGAAATCAGTTACATTCTTATACACTAATAATGAAGCAACAGAAAGACAAATAAAGAAACTTATCCCATTCACAATTGCACCAAGAATCATAAAATACCTAGGGATAAATATAACCAAAGATATAAAAGATCTGTATGCTGAAACTATAGCAAGCTTATGAAGGAAATTGAAGAAGATACAAAGAAATGGAAAAACATTCCACGCTCATGGATTGGAAGAATAAATACTGTCAAAATGTCAATACTACCCAAAGCAATATACACATTCAATGCAATCCCATTCAAAATTGCACCAGCATTCTTCTCGAAGCTAGAACAAGCAATCCTAAAATTTGTATGGAACCACAAAAGACCCCAAATAGCCAAAGTAATACTGAAGAAGAAGACCAAAGCAGCAGGCATCACAATCCCAGACTTTAGTCTCTACTACAAAGCTGTAATCATCAAGACAGCGTGGTATTGGTACAAAAACAGACACATCAACCAAGGGAATAGAATAGAGACTCCAGAATAGGACCCACAAATGTATGGGCAACTAATCTTTGACAAAGTAGGAAAGAACATCCAATGGAAAAAAGACAATCTCTTTAACACATGGTGCTGGGAGAACTGGACAGCAACATGCAGAAGAATGAAACTAGACCACTTTCTTACACCATTCACAAAAATAAACTCAAAACGGATAAAGGACCTGAATGTGAGACAGGAAACCATCAAAACCCTAGAGGACAAAGCTGGAAAAAACCTCTCTGACCTCAGCTGCAGCAATTTCTCACTTGACACATCTCCAAAGGCAAGGGAATTAAAAGCAAAAATGAACTACTGGGACTTCATGAGGATAAAAAGCTTCTGCACTGCAAAGGAAACAATCAACAAAGGCAACCAACGGAATGGGAGAAGATATTTGCAAATGACATATCAGACAAAGGGATAGTATCCAAAATCTATAAAGAACTCACCAAACTCCACACCCGAAAAACAAATAATCCAGTGGAGTCTTTTCATCTAATGGTGCTGGGAAAATTGGATGTCTGTATGCAAAGAAATGAAGTTGGATCTTTACCTTAGATCATATGTAAAAAATTAACAAAAAAATGATCAAAGACCTAAACATAAGACCTAAATCTATAAACTCTGAGAAGAAAATGTAAGAGGAAAAGCTTCCTGACACTGGATTTGGCAACGATTTTTTTATATAGACACCAAAAGCACAGGCAACAAAAGTAAAAATAGATACATTGGACTACATCAAAGTATAAAACTTCTTGGCATCAAAGGACACAATCAACAGAGTGAAAGGTAATCTACAGAATGGGGGAAATATTTGTAAATCATATGTTTGGTAAGGGGTTAATATCGAGAATATACAAAGAACTTCTACAACCCAATAACAACAACAAACCAACCAGATTAAAAACAAAATGGACAGAGGCCTACAAAGACATTTCTCCAAAGATATTCAAATAGCCACCAAGACATGAAAAGATGCTGAACATCACTAATCATTATGGAAGGGAAGTGCAAATAAAAACACAGTGAGATACCACCTCATAGACATTAGGATGGCTACTATCAAAAAACCCAGAAAATAACAAATATTGGCAAGGATATGGAGAAACCGTAACCCTTGTGTACTGTTGTAAAATGGTGCAGCCACTATGAAAAACAGTATGACAGGGGCGCCTGGGTGGCGCAGTCGGTTAAGCGTCCGACTTCAGCCAGGTCACGATCTCACGGTCTGTGAGTTCGAGCCCCGCGTCAGGCTCTGGGCTGATGGCTCAGAGCCTGGAGCCTGTTTCCGATTCTGTGTCTCCCTCTCTCTCTGACCCTCCCCCGTTCATGCTCTGTCTCTCTCTGTCCCAAAAATAAATAAAGGTTGAAAAAAAAATTTAAAAAAACAAACAAACAAACAAAAACAGTATGACAGTTTCTCAAAAGATACAGAGGACCCAGCAATTCTATGTCTGGGTGTACCCCAAAATAATTGAAAGCTGAGTCTTTGAAGAGTATTTGTACACCCATGTACAGAGCCCCATTATCCAAAATAGCCAAATGGTGGAAGCAATCAAGGTGTCTATTTAGGGGGAAATAAACAAAATGTGGCATATACAGGCAATGAAGTATTATTCAGCCATAAAAAGGATGGTAATTCTGACATATGCTATAAAATGGATGAAATTTGAAGACATTATTCTAAGTGAAAAAAGCCACTTACAAAAAGACAAATACTGTATGATTCCATTTATATGAGTTACCTAGAGAATTCAGCTTCATACAGACAGTAGAAAGAAGATTGTCAGGGAGTAGGGGAAAGGGGAAACGGGGAATTTTTAGTGGGTGGAGAGTTTCAGTTTTGCAAGATGAAAAGAGTTCTGGAGATTGGCTGTATAACAGTGTGGAAGAAAGTACTCTACATTACTGAACTGTACACTTAAAAATAGCTGAGATGGTAAATTTTATGTTATGTATATTTCACAATTTTTTTTAAAAAGGAGAAAAAAAACATTCAGAGGAAGAAAGATACATAGCACATAGGATTCTACGAATAAAAATAACATCTGACCTCTCATCAGAAACAATGAATGGCAGAAGACTATAGAATGACATACTTTAAAATGCCAAAAGAAAATAACACTATCATTCCAGAATGTTATATCCAGCAAAAATATCTCAGAAATGAAGGTAAAATACAGATCTTTCCAGATAAATGAAAACTGGGAGAACATGTCAAAAGGGGACTTATATGGGAAGAAATGGCAAAGGAAGCACTTTTGGCTGAAGAGTGAAAACCAGGTGAAAACCTCACCAGACAATGTTTAATACTTGCCTTCAACACTCACATATTTTAAGGAACTTAGGGGGAAAATTATGCAGATAACTCCTATTTCTGCTGCCCTTCCTTCATTCCTGAAGATTTAGTTTCCTTTTGGTACTATTTTGCTTCAGCCTGAAGAACTTCCTTATCACTTCTTTAAATCTGATCTCTTGGAAACGCTCTTATTTTTCTTTCCTCTGAGAATCTCTTGATTTTGTTTTCATTCCTAAAGAACAATTTTGCAGGATATAAACGTGGGGGTTCATAGTTTTTTTCTTTCCCTTAATTTCAAATGCATTTTCCTTCATCACATGGAATATCGTTATAATACAGGCTTTTAAATTTGTGTCTGATAATTCCAACATCTGGGTTATGTTGGAGTTGGCATCAGGGCTTTCCCTTGAGAACCAGTTACCCATTGCTGGTTCTCTGTATGCTGAGAAATTTTGGATTATATACTTAATGTTGTGATATTATGCTGTGTGGACTCTGGATTCTGTTATAATCCTCTGGAGAACGTGGAGGTTTTTGTTTTGCAGGCAACCTACGTGGTTAGATTCAGGCTGCCAAGTTCTGTGTCTCCTTCTGTGTGTCAGAGTGCAAATCTCAGTGTAGTTCTCAAAACCTCTGCTGTGCTGGTGTGGTCTGTCCAACATCCATGCAGCTCACAGTGAGCCTGAAACTTGTGCGGTTTCACACCCAGAATTAGGAAATCTCTTCTCCAACTGTCTTCACTCTGGGTACTCTACTCCTTTCCAGCCCCCAAAGGGCTCCTTTTCTGGTTCCTCTACCAAGAAATATGGGATTTCCATTAGAGTTTCAGCTGTGCGCTCCGCTGTGCTGCTGGGCGAGCAGGCCCGCCTTCAGGGAAATTCCATGAGATACAGAAATACGTCTCTGTGTAGCTGCAGCTCCAAATTTTTCTCCCCTTTATAATTTGCCTCATTTTATTTTTCTAGACTCAAAACAATGACAGGGTAATTGTATTTTGTCCACAGTGTTCAGTTGTGACCAGTGGGAGGGAGTGTTTCTGCCACCACACAGGAACTGGAACCTCTCAGTTATTTTCCAGAGTTTCTAGCTCTCTCCTGAATCTCACCATCTCTTCACTCAGGATCCAGTCCCTCCTCCCCTACCCCCACATATTATAGCAATTAACATACATATTTTAATGTCTTTGTATGCTGCTAGCTCCTTGGAAGAGTCAAATCTCTCAGTTTCTGCCTGCTTTTTGATAGCTCTTCAGTGCTTGAACAGTTGCTTTTTTATATTGTGTTTGGAGTTTATAATTGTTACAGTATGTTTAAATTTTTTTTAATGTTTATTTATTTTTGAGACAGAGAAAGACAGAGAGTGAATGGGGGAGGGTCAGAGAGAGGGAGACACAGAATCCAAAGCAGGCTCCAGGCTCTGAGCCGTCAGCACAGAGCCCGATGCAGGGCTCGAACTCACAGAGTGTGAGACCATGACCTGAGCCAAAGTCTGATGCTTAACCGACTGAGCCACCCAGGTGCCCCACAGTATGTTTAGTATCATGCAAACTACTCTAACACTTCCAGAAACTATATGGTGTTTCTGGACCGAAGAAAGCTTCCTTCCCATCCTCCATCACTTGGGAATTCTGCAAACATTGTTTGAACTTATTTTTTCCCAAAGTCTCCAAGATCCTGCTCATCACTCTCTTGCTCCCACACCCACACAAGTGAAAGCAGTGACACAGAGAAAAGCCCGCAGTAAAGCTGCCTCCCCAGCTGCTGCCAGACAAGTCTGGTCTCCCCTATTATGTTGACTCTCTATAAGAAATATATTTTGATATTTTTTATGCACCTACTATATGCCTTTGGTCTTGTCTTCACAAAATGCAGAAATATATTAATATAAATATCCATAATATGAAGCAGAGAGTTCCAAATGCTGTGTGAGAGAGAATAAAAAATTGCTGTGGGAATGCAGGGAAGAAATAAATTTCATCTAGGAAAATTAACAGAGGTTTTACAGAGGAGGAGGAGGTGCAGAGAGTGGGCCACAACTGCTAATTCAAGCAGAGACATTTCTATATCTGCTGCTTTAGCAGCACCATCGGAGTGGGGGTGGTGGCAGTTGTCAATATTAGATAAAGCCTTCTACTTGAAGTGTGATCTACAGACATGCTGCACTGGCATCATCTGGTGTTTAGCAGAAAGGCAAGATCTCAGGACCCCCTCCAGGCCCACTGAATCAGCATTTCAACCAGATCCCCAGGTATTTCATATGCACTTTGAGAGGCATTAAGAAAGTACACTGTCTTTCGATAGAACTATGATTTGAAGACCTCCCCCTCTCTAATCTCAGGCAATCACAGGTGCAGGAGAGGGGGATGCAGCACAAGGAGAAGAAACGTTAATATGTACTGAGGACGCACTACCGGGTATATGTGTTCTGTCATTTTATGCTCATCAGTAAACCTCAGAATTCATTACTTCCATCCTGCAGATAAGGAAATGGAAGCTCAGGAGGTTAAAGAATTAGATCACAAGGAAAGTAGCAGAACCTGAATTTGGACCCATATCTGATGGACTCCAAAGCCTGTGATCTGCTTCTGGTCACACCCCACTGCCTGTCTCGGGTGTGTGATTCAGGAGAATCAGTGCTATTTACAGCACTGCGGCTAACTAGTTCAGTGATCTTGGCTAATTCGTCCTTTTTTTTTTTTTTTTTTTTTTTAAAGAACTCAGCTCCTTATGTCTAAGTTAATCGTGTTTGAACTACTAAAAGGTCACAAATGAGTGAATCCTGAAACAAATGAAAATGGGCATTTGAGACAACCTTAAGACTGAGTGCGGGGAGCCTCTGTTGTGTGATGGTAAATGACTCAGAGACCCAGAAGCAGAATCGTGCAGTGTAGAGTCTAGGACCAGAAACAAGCAGACCTGGTTTCTAGCCCTACCTCTGTCACTTCTTAGTTGTGAACCTCATTTTCTTCATCTATGAGGCGGGGAGAAGGGAGCTAGACTGGCTACCTCTCAGTGCCTTTGATTGGGTCACGTGAGGTTATACATGAAAATGGTCCATGGCGTGATACATAGTTCTCTAATTGCTTTAATTTTTGTTAACACAAATTAGGTATTTCTAAATTAATTAAGAAATGTGATTTGTAGCCTGCTGGCCATGGTAGTAACTGGGAACAAGCTCTGGCAAAGTCCATCATTTCTGTGCTTTTGCTTACCCTAGCAATGGGAATAAAAGGTAATAAAAATATCTACAGGCTCCACACCTGTGAGAGAGATTGGTGCCAGGAATACAAAGACCATTATTCTCGAGCAGGAAGTCCTTGCTCTAGAACTTCCTGTGATGATGAGATGCTTCCTTATCTGTGCTGTCCAGTACAGCAGCCATTAGCCACATGTGGCTACTGAGCACTTGAAATGTGGCTAGTGCAACTGAGAACTTAATTTTAAATTTTATTTCATTTGAATCCATTCACATTTAAATCACCACGTATGGATAGTGACTACCATGCAGAACAGTGCAGCTCTAGAGCAAAAGTGAGATATGGATCTGTTGAGTAGTGTAAGATTTTATAGCTATATTCTTTTTTTTAAATATAATTTATTGTCAAGTTGGGTAACATACAGTGTGTACAGTGTGCTCTTGGTTTTGGGGTAGATTTCCGTGATTTGCTGCTTACGTACAAAACCCAGTGCTCATCCCGACAAGTGCCCTCCTCCATGCCTGTCACCCATTTTCCCCTCTCCCCCCACCCAACAACTCTCAGTTTGTTCTCTGTATTTAAGAGTCTCTTGTGGTTTGCCTCCCTCCCTCTCTGTTTGAAACTATTTTTTCCCCTTCCCTTCCCCCATGGTCTTCTGTTAAGTTTCTCAAGATCCACCTATGAGTGAACACATATGATATCTATCTTTCTCTGACTGACTCCTTTCACTTAGGAAAATACCCTCCAGTTACATCCATGTTGCTGCAAATGTCAGGATTTCATTCTTTCTCATTGCCAAGCAGTATTCCATTGTACATATAAACCACATCTTCTTTATCCATTCATCAGTTGATGGACACTTAGGCTCTTTCCATAATTTGGCTATTGTTGAAAGCATTGGTTTATAGATATATTCTTAATGCCAGCAAATAAATTGATTTTTTTCCTAATTCTGAAACTCTAGCCCCTAGTGCCTTTTTTCCTCCAAATTAAACAAAACATTTTTATAGCATCGTTTCTGATCATGGGTTCCGGAGGAACCCAATTATCACTGTATAGCAATAAAATGTGAAGGTTACCTAAGCAAAAGAAGGATGCTCTGTTAATAAATACGTCTGTTCACCTGAGAAGAGAAACCATTTCACTCCCCTGTCTTTAAAATTAAAAACTGTAGGACGGAAAGCGACTAGGTCCTGTGAGTGGGTGCTTGCCCCACCGCTGCTTACAGCAGTCTCCTACCTTGCATTTTCCGCTCTCCGGCTTATGCACTGGTGCAAGTAGAGATACTCCTGAGGCGCACTGGTGGACAAGGTGGGCTGCATGTGGTTGGACACAGGGGGTTCAAAGGTGAACAAGGTTGGCTGGCTGGAGTGCGATGGGGCTGAGGACTTGCGTTCTCGAAGAAGGTGCTGACTGGAGCTGCTGAGCTCAGCTGGAGAAGAGCGGGGGCCGTGACTGGCAGAGGACATGTTTCTCAGGGAGTCTGTGAAACAAGAGAAGGAGCTCTGTGACTGAAAAGGGGAAGAAAAGTGGCCTTATCCCAAAGTGGGATGTCAGAGGAAGAAGAGATATTAAGAGCAGAGGCAATGATCCAGCAGCAGCCTTCTCTCCCCCTCACACACCTGCTCCTTCTCTGTCTGCCTGAGTGAAAAAGACTGTGGCCTCCTGGTGGAAACGGAGATGCCCTGTCCCTCGGCACTGCTCCTGGAGTCGTCTGGAGTCTGCTCCCTCTCACAACCCTGATGGTGATGGCCCTGCTCCCAGGAGGTGTGGCTGTCCATGGCTCAGGACTGTGACTCTGGCCCTTCTCCAGAGGGAGGGCAGTAAGTGCCACTGCCCTCCTCCTCTTTGGAGGCTCCTGCTGTCATCACCTCTGTCAAAGCTAAGGCTGGCTTTGTTAAATGAGCTTTGCTTCCTGAAGACTCATTGATTCAGACCCTGGACTGTACCTTATTGTGTAAATGATAAAAGCAGAAATGTACTTGCAGCAAACCGTCCCATGGAAGACTGGTCCCAGCTCCTCCTGCCTGCCCTTCCAAGTCCTCTGAGGACAACGATGTTCCCCGTTCCCCAACTCTTGTGCCCACCACTCTGTGTCAATTGGTCTTTTTTCTCTTAATTCTCATCTTACACTCCCCTCTGTTGTGCTAGAAAAGCAGCAAGGTATTAAAGATAGATCATAGCTGAGAGTACTACCCTCCCAGCCAAGGGCATTACTCATTTGGCTGGTTCTCCAAGCCTAGTCCAAGTTCCTGAGCGTAACACATAAGGCCTTTCACAGTCTGACCTACTTCCTGCTTCTCTCCTCCTGTACCCGAGGCATTCGGAAGCTTCATCAGTCCCCAGACACACCGGCCCCTTTTACAACTCTTTCTCATGGCTTATGCTGTTCCTTCCGCCTGGATTTCACTTCTACTCCACTGGCACTCATATGCAGACTTGAAGACCCTACATGGATATCATATTCTCTCTGAAACCTTCCTGGACTCAGTCCTTTTTCTGGCTGCCAATAGCACTTGGCCTGTGCTTCATTATGTCCACTGTCACTCTGCCTCCCTGCCTGGCCTTGTTTCTATGAACAGTGCCTGATGCTGCTATGTCTACAGTCCCAGGATTCACCTAATAAAGGCCAGGCGCATAGACATTTCTTAGTCTGTGGAAGGAGAAAAAAAGTCACGGAGCGCACAATAATTCCATAGTGAAACTTCTTGTTCGAAAGAAATAAAGTTTTAAAGATGTAATTGCCGGTGATGTGATAGCTAGTGGGGGATGACATTTCAGGGGTGGTGATGGGGGCTTGCTAGGGCTAGTCAAATCTTTTCAGAGGGGACATACTTCTGTTTCTACTCCCCATCATCTGACCTATTTTAGTACACTTCTCATGGCCCTAGGCAGGATCACCAGCTTGTTAGTGCTCTATCGCATTAATTAGTCCCCAGTCTTTACTGATGCAAGGCAGAACAACTTCTGCCTGTGTACAACAGAAAAGCCATGGGCCTCTGGGGAAAAACTGTTCCATCGACAGCTGTATTGACCTCCAAAATGAATTCCCATTACAGGTCTTGTAGTGAACTGGATGTTTGTTAACAGAATCAATGGCTTCATTACTCCATTAGATTTGCAAGATGAACTCTCTAATGGCAGAGGGGAGAGGGTTTATGCTAGGGGATGGAGTAGCCATGGAGCCAGGGATGGGCAAAGCCGCGGCCTGAGAAGACATAGGGAAGGTGCCAAGAGGAAGCCTCTGGTGCATTTCTACCTTCCCCTGTGGTCTTTTTGGACTCCTCTACCTCTGCCACCCTTTCAGTGGATGCATTTTTCAGGGTTTCACCCCAGAGCCTCCTCTATCATCACTGACTCAGGACACTCTCCTGGGGTGTTCTCTTCCAGCCAGGTGATGACAACTCTCAAAAAATCCATCTTTAACTCTGTTCTCTTTCCTGGGCTCTCATCTAAGATGCCTGTTGGGCATCTCCATTCATATGTCCCACAAGCAGGTCAAGCTCAGTGATCTCCTCCTCCTCCTGTGTCCTGCTTCTCTGTGAAGTACATCAACATCAGCATCCAATCAGCTGAGCCGGAAATGTAGGTGTTACTACAACCCCTCTCTGTTTGTCAACAACTGCACCATGTCACTATGTCCCTGCCCTGCTTAAAATTCTTCAGTGGATCCCTGTTATCCTCAGGACAACGTACAAAGCTCTCTCTTTTTAAAACCATTTTTCTGTTTATTTCTTTAACCTTATTTCTGACCAATCCTTCCTTGTGTTTCAAACAGAATTTTAGGAAAATAGTAACTTTTCTGTCCTATCACTCCATATATCTGGCTGTAAGCTCAGTGAGGGCAGAGACACTGTCTCTTTTCTAACACTTTTATCCCTTGCATCAAGCCCAGTATGTGACACAAGTCCATAAACATGTGTTGGTTAGACAAACGAAGCATGTAGCATCAGGCCACACTCCCTCAATAACGTTCACTGATTCCTCACTGCCTTCAGAATAAAGTTCAGGTTCCCAGTCTGACAAGAAAGGCCATTCTGTCACGATCTACTTCTCCTGCCTGGCACCCATATATCCCGCATGCCCCCTACGTTGCATGCTTGGACTGTGGATCTGTATAAAAGAGGAGTGACCTGTCCTCGTGGCTGGAGCCCTCTGCTCAGGCTGTGGATCAAATCTGAGAAATCTGTAGAGCTGGAGAAACCACTTCACCTGAGTCTTAGTTTGCAATAAGATGGTCATAAGAATGCAACAAGACATAAGATGGTCATAAGAATGAACTGCACAAAGGGTCGGGACAACTCTGCATGCTGTAAATTCTCAAAAGGTATTCTAGTCACTTCTGTATTCCTGCTGCCTAAAGCAGTTCCAGCTCACAGTGGGTACTGAATATATACTTGTTGAATGAATAAAATAATTTTTACTAGCACAAAACCAAATATTCTTGTTTCTTGTGGTCAAAATAGGAGAGGCTTTCAAGGTCTGCTAATAAGATGAAGTAGGGGTTATGATGAGTTGGGCCCACTTGGAACTCCATTCTACAAAAATAAAGCCATGTCTATGAAATCAGTCAGCTCCATAATGATCTGCCACTCCAGAAAAGCTCTTTTGAAGCTGTTTTGGGACTAAACCTTGCCAAAATCTCATTTCTGCTTGCTATAGTGTCCCCCTCCAAACTCACTTTTACATGGAACCTCAGAATGTGACCTTGTTTGAAAATAGCATCTTTGCAGATCTAATTAGTTAAAATGAGGTCATAGTGATGGGTGTACTTATAAGAACAGCAGACAAAGACACATAGGGAGAACACCATTGTGATGACAGAGGTAGAGACTGGATAAACAAAATGTGATATAGCTATACAATGGAATATTATTCAGCCATATGAAATACTAATACATGCCCCAACAGGATGAATCTCCAAAACACTGTGCGAAGTGAAAGAAGCCAGTGTAAAAGACTATAAATTATATGGCTTTATTTATGTGAAATGTCTAGAATCAGCACATCCATAAAGATAGCAAGCAGACTAGGGGTTTCCCAGGGGTGGGGGTAGGATGGGGGAGTGGGCATGGGGAGTGAATGCTAATGAGTATGGGGTTTCTTTTTGGGGTAATGAAAATGTTCCAGAATTAGACGGTGGTGACGGTTGCACAACCCTGTGAACATGCTAAAAAAACAATGACTTGTACACTTTAAATGGGTGATGTATGGTACGTGCATTTAAAAACACACACACACGTATAAACACTTTGCAAAGTATGAAGTGTTAATTATGTGAAAGAGATTAATGGTCTAATTAAATACATCTGACCTTTAGCTTATTTCCTCTCTAAAGAGAATACTGAACACTCCTTACTAAAATAGATTGAGTAAGAGACATTCTCCCTTTCCTATCTTCAGTTCCCTGCCTGTCCTCCAACCTTATTGTTCAGGGGGGTTCACCCCACAATCATGGCAAGACAGTAGGAATTTCAACAAAACAAAATATCAAGAAGTCATGTTTGGGGTCAAAAGACCCAAAGTGTAAAAGGTGAATAAAAAAACCCACAGATGTGAAAACAAATCCATGCAGTTGCATAAAACGTGCATAGGATTTGTTTTTATTGCCTGGCTACCTCTTGAAGGGAAGAAAAGAATGCTAAAGGCGTGTGGCTGGGCTGTTTTTGGTATGTGACTATAACGCTGGTGTAATGATGTGTCTTGGGTCATTAGGAAGGTCAGTTATATAGCAAGAAGAAAATGGACGTTTCCAGACTCCAGGCCTGGGCTTCTATCTCCATGTCTAGACTAAAGATAATGCCAGAAAATGCTTGAATCAATTTGTTTTCTTTTAAAAAGGGTTTTATTTTTTCCTCTTCATCCTGGCTTCTTTTTAGGGCCCTAAAAATCACTCCCCTTCCTTTCCACAATCACCCCTGGGAAGCCTGCCCAGTGCACAAACACTCCGCCCACCTTCTTGCAAAACTCTAGAACAGGAAAGCTCTGAAGGATTTTAGTAGAGGGGCCCAGCCCAACCCAGCCCTGCCCAGCCCAGCCATCAACTGGCTAGTGATAACAGGAGCAGGAAAGGGGCAGTTGGCGGGAGTTTCTGGAAAAGATGACTGGCCAAATAATGACTGGTTCCCTTATCTCAATGCCCTTCTTATCTTTATCCTTCTCTCTCCCCAAATCCCTGCCCCAAGCCTCAGTGGGTATCAGAACCCATAAAGTGGTAGACCAAAGCACATGTTGGGACCCAGGCTGGATTCAAAGCCTGGATCTGCTAAATCCTTGCTCTGTGGCCTTGGACAGTTACACAAGCCTCTTTGTTTCTCACCTGTTCAACAGGTAAAATACATAGTTTTCCAGGGCTGCCGCGTAGTTTGAGATCATACATATGAAGCATTTAGCAAAGTGCCTGCTCTGATTCCGTAATACATGTGGAAATGCTGCCACCTTGAAATGGGCCGAGAGGTATGGAGGAGCTTTCCAAGCAACAGAGAATGCGTGGAAGGTAACTGTTGTCTGTTTTAGTTCCAACTATAACTTGTATGATGTTATATGTGGAAGGAGACCAAAAAGGACAATACTGACTATAATAATCATCGCTGCCATTTACTAAGCACCTACTATGTGTGTTTAGTCTACTCTGCGAGGTAGAAATTATTATTTCCATTTTGTTCCCTTCTTTTTGGATGAAGAAACTGAAGCTCAGAGAAGTTAATAATGAGCTCTGGGGTCACACAGCTAGAAAGCATCAGAGCCTATCTGAAACAGATCTCACTTTCTTCAAAGCCAATTCTTTTCATTCATGTAGAGAAAAGAGCTCCCACGAGATCCCTGAGTGAGGAACGGTATTAGCTTTATGAAAGGCAGAGTCAACTAACAGAATGACAGCCTAGGCCAAGCTCTGCTCTAACCGGCTGAGTGATCTTGGGCATGCCATTTCACCTTCCTGGGACTCATTTTCTCTATTCAAAAAAGGAAGAACTTGGAATAGGTCAGGGATATACATAAAAGCCATCTTTGGGAAACATAAGAGAGCTGTTCCATGTAAGACCTCATGAGACATATTTACACAGAGATAGAATAAGATCGACTGGTTTCGCTTTTAATAATCTCTGGTTCTTTTTATTTTATTTATTTTTGTTTTTTTAAATGTTTGTTTATTTATTTTGAGAGAAAGAGAGAGCATGCATTGGAGGGAGGGGCAGAGAGAGGGAGAGAGAATCCCAAGCAGGCTCCACATAGCACAAAGCCCAACATGGGGCTCAATCCCATGACTGTGAGATCATGACCTGAGCCCAAATCAAGAATTGGATGCTTAACCGAATGACACACCCAGGCACCCCAATAATGTCTGGTTCTTAATTCCAGGACATAGGTAGAAGAATTAAGGTCAACTGAAAAATCAGGGGCAAAGCAAACTCAGAGACCCAAATGAGAACACAAATTCTTCCAAAAGTCTTTTTTTTTGCATCATCAAAATTACAAACTGAAAGCCACCCTTGTTCTCACTCGCTTTTTCTATCATCTATCTAGGGTCCAAAAGGAAAATGTGTTACAGAAAAGGCCCTGATGTGGGTTCAGAAACATGGGTCAGAAACCATTTTACCACAGGGACCTAAGCAAAACTTTTAATCTCTCTGCACCTCATTTTTCATGTTGTCAAATGCCAAAGAGAAGGCAGTCAATGAACACATTTTGAAAAGAGAATAGTATAGGATTCTACAGGGTGAGTGGCCCCCTGCAGAAAGCTAACCAAAGAACAGGGACCAGAGGGTGGAGAATTCTAAAAACAAAAGCATGCTGACAGGTGCTGAGGGCAAGACTGGATCAACAGTTCATTTTAACTCACAATCACAAGAAATTATTTAAGGTGAATAATCCTGAGAATCATCTGGCACACATCATAATTAGAGGAATTATTCATAAATTTAAGGCCAAACACAAAATAGCTTCATTCTATACGATAACTCACATAATATGGCAACTAGAAAGGGCCCTGGAGTCTAACTGCTCATTTATCACCACTGTCCTTCCCACTCACCCACATCTCTCATTTCCGATTGGAGAAACTGTGGCCCAGAAAGGTGAGGCTCCTTGTCCAAAGCCACATGGTAGGGCAGACCTGAATCCTGGAAAAAGAATTCAGATCTCCTCCTTCAGGGGTCCTTCTACCACACGGAAAGAATGATGTATCAGTGTGAATGAAGATGTACTCCCCATAACGTGCAGGGGAGGGGAGAGGCAATCAAGTCAGGGGATCTCATCACCAGGACACTGACTGGCAGGACTGTTATTTTGTCATGAGTTTATTATGTTACTCACATTTGCATGGTAAGTAAACATTCGCTGGACTAAACTACTAAAGACTAGTATAAATAATTCCCCAAGCTCAAAAATACATCTTCTAGTGGTTTATAAAAACTACAAAACAGAGAAAGAAAAAAGGGGAGGCAGAGACAGGCAGTAACATAAGACCCTGTGAGACTAGGCTGCCTGATGCGTCCCCTTCTCTGGGGAAGGATCTGAGAAAGAACACTTCCCCCACTCCTCCGCCTGCCCCAAAGGGCTCTGAGAGCCAAGTCAGAACATCCTGACCTTGACATATAGGATCTCTCAGTACGCTTCAGCAGAAATTGATTTTGTGAAGGGTGCAGGGGAGGGAAAGAGAGTGACTGTAGCCAAGAGGCATGCCACATATCCTTACATAACCATCATCTGCCCTTGGGATCCTCACTTTAGAGAGGGGAAACTACAGGCCAGAGCAAATTCCAGGCTCTCCTTAAGGTCTCCAGTTAGAATTAATCATGCGTTCCTCTAAACCTTTTATAGTACCTCATTCTGCTGCTTATTCTACTTGTGTTGGAGTTCAGAAGTTTGTCACACAAAAGTCGGTACTGAGCTGGTAGAAGCCGGGATCTGGCCCATCTCTGTTTCTCTGACAGTGTTTAGCACAATGCTCTGTGCCTAGTAAATGTCTGATTGAGAACAATGTGTTCAATAAACACACCATGGTGGTGGGTTATTCTTCCTTGGGTCAGAAAAAATGAATGAATAGCTCCAGGATCCAAATGTAAACTATTCTTGTAGGGTGGGAAGAATTATCACTTTGTGAGGTTTTCTGGCTTGTGTGTATATCTGTTTTAGGGCAGCCAATCTATATTTAGCCATGCCCTGTCCTGTTCATTTTAGAGGAGATCAGGTTACAAGTTTTGTTTTCCCCTAACCTGCCACACCTATGTATGCACCTATGTATGCCGGACCTCATTTGTGACAGACCTTACTCCTTCTCCTTGGAGTGGGGCTGGGTTGGCTGGGCATCCCGCTCGGAGAGTTAATTCATACTGGGAATGAAGCACTCCTGCCATTTACTTAGGGTCATGAGCACTGACTGTGGGTACTACAGCAGGGGTTGCAGGCCCATCAGAAAGAATGGATCTTGTCCCTGCTCTACGGGTTTATACTGCATTTAGAAAGACCCTATTTCTCTTCAAGGCAGCACTTCTGCCCTCCCCCAAGGAACTTTGGGAACCTAATGGTATTCCCATAGGAATCAGTCTATCTAGTGGGCACCACAAGCTCACATTGCAATGATGCATTTGACCCTTGTGACATTCCCACAAAAATATCATTGTAAGTTAAGCTAAACAACTTCCTAAGAGGTGAGCTTCCCCTGCCTTCTTTTACACTGACTTTCACTTAAGAGACAACTGGCAACCAGTGTGAAGCACAAGTGTCAGATCCTAAAATGGAAGGTGCTTATCAAGAATCATCAGCAGTGGCAAAAATCACCAGAACAATACCCTACACTGCTCTGCTCTGGGTGGGGAGGCTGAGGGACTCAGGAGACCGAGCATTACCTGAAGTACAACTGTGGATTTGGGAGAGGCAGTGTGGTATGGAAAATGAACATGGATTTTGAAATCTGAATCCTAGCTTACTAGCTGTGGGACCTAAGGATGGCGTGTGAATCCAAGAATCCTAGTTTGGGGGCACCTGGGTGGGTTCGTCGGTTAAGTATCCGACTTTGGCTCAGGTTATGATCTCACAGTCTGTGAGTTCGAGCCCTGCATTGGGCTCTGTGCTGACAGTTCAGAGCCTGGAGCCTGCTTCAGATTCTGTGTCTCCCTTCTCTCTCTCTGCCCCTTCCCTGCTCACTCGCTTGCTCTCTCTCAAAGATAGATAAAGATTAAAAAAAAAAACTTAAGAGTCCTAGTTTGTACAGTTTGTAAAATAGCAACCTGTAGGGTTGTCCCAGGGAGTAAAGAGATGCCACGGTCCCTGCACATCAGTACATCACAGAGGGAGGTCCTTCCTCAGTACTCCATGGTGGAAGGTGGCCTGACATGGGAGAAGAGCTTAAGCTTGGTGTTCGCAGATCTTCAGGGTTTGATCATAGCCAGGACTGGTGCCGGGAAGTACGAATGAACTCAACTGGCCTTTGCGAGGTACGTAGAGGACCCCAGAGGCAAAGAGCCTGGAAGCACCCAACTTCTAACCGGCAGCTTTTCTTAGTTGCTGCCTCCAGTCCTGGTGTCACAACAGTCTCCTGGCTTCATATATGTAGTTTTCCTACTCATCTTCCAGTCTTGTATCTTGACGCCTCAACAACTCTAGGTTTTTTCTGCTGGATCCAAAAGGAAGCGCTTTTTTTTTTTTTAAAGTTTATTTATTTTGAGAGAGAGTATGCATGGGGGAGGGGTAAATAGAGAGGGAGAGAGAGAATCCCAAGCAGGCTCTGCACTATCAGCGCACAGCCTGATGTGGGATTCAATCTCAAGAACCCCGCAAGTTCATGACCTGAGCCAAAATCAAGTCAGACACTTAACTGCCTAATCTACCGAGGCATCCCAGAAGTGCTTGCTATCTTTTTAACACTGTTATAAAGGCCAACACCTAAGACCATATGTAAACGTGTCTTGGTAGGCCTGTCAAGGTATGTTATTACATGAGAATAGGGGGTGGCAAACTATGGACCATAAGTCAAACTGGGCCTACCAGCTGTTTTTATTTTTTTATTTTTTATTTTTTATTTTTTTCAACGTTTATTTATTTTTGGGACAGAGAGAGACAGAGCATGAACGGGGGAGGGGCAGAGAGAGAGGGAGACACAGAATCGGAAACAGGCTCCAGGCTCTGAGCCATCCGCCCAGAGCCTGACCCGGGGCTCGACCTCACGGACCGCGAGATCGTGACCTGGCTGAAGTCGGACGCTTAACCGACTGCGCCACCCAGGCGCCCCTACCAGCTGTTTTTATAAATAAAGTTTTATTGGAACACAGCTATTCATTTACATACTGTTTATGGCTGCTTATGTGCTACAACAGTGAAGTTGAGTACTTGTGAGAGAACATAATGGTAAATACAATATTTACAATCTGACCTTTTACAGAGGAAGTTTGGCAACCTCTGGACTAGAAACTGTCATTCTGGTTTGTGTAACCATGTCCTCTTTCAAAATATTAGCATCTAATTTAAGTTCATCATTAAGGAGACAGAGGCTGAAACCAAGACCAATGAATCCCAAACTTATGCTTTGAAAAAAATCAAAAGGAGGAATCAGAAGAAAAGCCAGTTTGGAAAGTGCATTAGTATAATTATAAGAAATCCTGTTCTTTTTCGTTTTAGTACATCTTGGGCACAAACAACATGCTAGTCACTGGTTAGCATATGGAATTAAAGGGTTCACAAAAGTAACATGATAAACTTATATTGAACCAGGCTTGGAGAGAAGTCACCAGATTGTTCTTTCTGATCCATAATGGTTTATTCTTCTTCCATATCACAGATGCACAGGTCTGGAACTGACCAACAGATCACTTAGTTTAATATTTTATTTTACTGATAAGAAATCTAAGGTCCAGAGAGACCAAGTATTTTCTTACCAGTGACTGATTGGTAGTCCTGAGAAAGAATGTAAGTCCCTTATTTTTCAGGTTTAGTGTTTTTTTCTAGTAATACATCTCATTAGAAGAACAATAAACATTCTAAGTTTGAGTAGACTTTTCTACTTCTGAGGACAGTGAAAAGAGCTTCCACCTAATAATCTAACATGGTTCCCTGAAGTTCTCAAAAAAAGGACCATATTATGATTGGAAAGGGTCAGAATTATTATTGACATACTCTTTGATAAAACAGTACTACTTTCCTATGTGTATACAGTACCTTCTCATTTGCTTTCGTGTAATTAATACAAAAAAAGCATGCTGGGATTATGACAGAGATTGGGCTCAATCTATAGATCAATCCAGGGAGAAACAACACAGTAACATTAGTGAATGTTCTACTTTACAACATGGTTTCTCTCTCCCTTTACTGGGTCTTCTTCATTTCTCCTGGCAATGTTTTGTCATTTGCTGTACAGAGATCTTATATGATTTTTTTTAAATGAATTAAGTGCTTTATTTTCTGAAGCTGTTGTAAAAGAAATTTTTATTATAATTTTATTTTCCAATTGTAGGTTGCTCTCGACAACTTTGACATTTATAACAGCCTACAAAGTTGGCAGGGCAGTGATCTTTCCAGATTCATTTAACATAAGATGAGACTACGACTCAGAGGAATAAAATGACTTACTCAGTGATCTAGAGCTCTCAGGAAATGCCCAAACCAGGACTCAAGTCCAAGTCTTTTACACACCAAGCTGAAGGACCATTCTATTATCCAGCAATATGTGAGGGTAGATGAGGAGCATATACTTATAAATTATAAGTGCTACACAAATATCCATTGGAATGGGCAAAAAAACAAAAACAAAAACAAAAAAAAACACACACAAAACCAAAAACTATTTTAATAGGACCAATAAAGAAACCAAGGCTCAGAAAGGCCTTTCCTGATCATCTGACCTCAAGCTACTCCTAATCACGTTACTCTGTCTTCTTCTCCTCATCAAAGCACTTATTGCTACCACTTAAACATTTTGTTTTTCATCTGTCTCTTCCCACTTGACTGTGAGCTCCCTTAAGAGTCTGAACCTCACATGTTCTATTCACCATTGATGCTTCAGTGGGCTGGCCATAAAATTCTGCCTCTCTGTCTCCTGATGTGGGCAGAACTGACTGATGACCCCAGCTGCTGGCCTTCTGCATCCTTCAACTCCCCATAGCCATTCTCATCCAGTGTCAAAGGAAATGGCAGGAGTATTGCTACAGGCCTGTTCCTGTGAGACACGAGACTGCTTTAATCAGAGACCTTCTCTTGAGAGTGTTCACTGATCCAGAGGAAACTGTCCTAGAACTGTACTGCAGTCTAATCCTTCTCCTTGCCTTCTGTCACAGGTGTCAGTCCTGTACCCCACTGAAAGGCTTTGCTCCCTTCTCCCACTCCTTCCCATTATCCCTCACAGGTGTCTCACCCAATAAATCCCTTGCAGGTCTTAACTCATCTTGCATCTGCTTCTCAGAGAACCTGAACTCCTAGCTTCAGAGTCTAAAACAGCGCTTGATGAACAAGTGGTTGGGCCAGGTTCATACTGCAGGTAAACCACAAACCCAGAATTAGAACCCAGTCCTCTAGTCCTTCAGTCCAAAGCCTTTTACACTCAGATCACCAATCATCTGAGAAATATGTCCTTGGTGCCTTTGTCCAGGGGGCCATTGCTCTGATGGATTTTTTGAAGGGAAAATGTATTCACTAATGGTCAAGTCCCACAGCTGGCCTGTCAGCCATGATTGTAATTATGCGGACTCTAGTGGGTGTAAGAACATTTGTCCCAGATTCAGAGGGAATGGAAGCTATGGTTTAGGTCAGTGAGGAAAATCTGGCTTAGGTTTAATTTAAAAGCAGCAAGAACTCTGTGTGATGTCCTCTTAAAGGAATATAAGGAGAGCGCCTACCTTGGCAAAGCCACAGAAAGTCAAGAGAGTGCAAAGGCAGCAGGAAGTCTTTCCCAGGACTTTGTGCATGTGCTGAAGACTCTGTACGGGGACTTTGATGACTTGAGGCAGGGACTGCATCTGGAATTTCAGGATATGGGCTTAATAGTTAAGAGCATGGACGCTGGAACCAGACTGTCTGGGTCTGAATCCCAGCTCCTTTGCTTACTAGTTGTGTGAATTAGGCAAAGTTACTGAACCTCTGTGTGCCCCAGTTTCCTCATCTGTAAAATGGGAATAATAATAGGTATCTATCTCATAAGATTACATGAGTTAAGATCTGTGAAATGCTCAGAATGGTCCCTTGCACATAGTAAGCTCTATGTAAATATTAGCTTTTATTAGTAGTAGTATTAGTACATTTAAAGAGACATCTTTGTTTTTGAGCACCTCAATAAATTAAATGTAATGTATCTCAAATCAAGGAAGTCAGCAAGGTTTATCTGATAAACATGCTAATCACGCTCAGTAAAAATGTTCTGGAGTTTGGGTAAAATAGAGACAGTTTTACTTAGGATGTTTCAGTATGGGGGACAGAAGAGGAGCATGGTGCATATACTCAAAGGACCGCTGTGAAGATCACTGGGAAGGCAACGACGATTTACGGGCTACACGTTTAAGAGATATTCACTGTGCGCTTATTGTGTACCAAACCCTGTGCTGTGTAATTTACGTGGACTCTTATCTAATCTTCATAATGATCTTGTGAAGAATGTCTTGTTTCTATTTTAGTGATACAGAAATTGAGGCTCAGAAAAGCAAATTAACTTACCTGTGTTAAGACTGATGTCATCAATGTTGTGGGTTCATGTATTTATATGATGCCAAGATCTACGCTCTTTGTATTAAAGTGGCCTTCTAGATCAGTGTGTGTGTGTGTGTGTGTGTGTGTGTGTGTGTGTGTGTATATATGTATGTATGTACACATGTGTATAAAGTGTAGGTAGGTACACTTTATAAATTATATAGCCTTATGTAAATGTTAGATGCTATCACCATCACCATAGTCTGGAACACTAGCTGGAAGCCAAGAAACCCAGGTGCCAATTCTAGCCTTGCCAGTTGGCTGTAGGATTTTGAGCGAATTAGCTCCCCTCCTTTGACCTTTGGATACTGTGTTATTTGAGGAGTTTGGAACTAAACCCTCTCTAAGGGCATTTTCAAGACCTCATATTCTAGAATTTTCTCATTCTATGAAATCTATTCCCTTCTCTGTCTTGGCTGAGTGTTTTGGCTAATATGATTCACCAGCCATGAAGAATTTTGTTCACTGACTTCATCCACAAAAGGGGCGAGGAGATGGTGAATAAAAGCAAACAATAAACAAATGATAGCTATGTAAAATGAAATTTAGGTCAGTGGCACACCCTGTCTCTTCAGTCTAGTTAGTACATCATCCATCTTGAGTTTTTATTTTTTAAATTCTTTATTTTTGTTTATCGTTGTACTTTTTAGCATGTTTGCAGCAGACCAATATTTTTACACTGTGTCCCAGCCTTCCCGGGTCACCATGGGAGTGAGAGAGGGCAAGCCTTCTGGGTCCACCTCCAGCTGGCAGCACTTGACTCTCTGTCCCCTGCAATATTCAAGGTGGCTTCCTTTCACCTGTTTTATATGTTATGTTCCATGCAAGATACAGTTAACAAGCAATGCAAAGAAAAAAGCTTGAAAATTACCATTTTGGTCTCCAATTTTAGTTTATAGTTGAAGAAACTAAGATCAACACACTGAATCAGTAACAAAGCTGAAATTTAAAACCAGGACTTTGACTCCCAATTCATATCCTAGAGACAGATGACCATGCCTACTGATTTTGTTGAGCTCAGAATCCTACAAAGAGCTGTATGTGAGTGGATGTTTAAATAATCAAGATCTTCTGAGGCCCAAGGTGACTTACCCCTAAAATCAAAGTCATAATTCTATCTCTAGAAGAAAAATAGACTCATATTGGGCTTTGGAATCTGGTCTGGGACCAATTCAACAATACTTAATTACCCTCCTTCTCTAAAGATAATCAGAAGCAACTCAAAGAACAAAAATGGGGGGACGTCTCAAGGGATGTCTGAGAGCTGTCAGAGGCTTCTGGGATTGAAGAGTCGGGATGAGGTGCTCTCCTCTCTAGCAGTCTATGGGTTCTGGCAGGTAAACACTAGACCTAATCCATGCTGGCTGCCTGGGGGCTGGTGAGGGGGCATGTCTGGTACCAAAGGGAAAGCAGGAAGAGGGATCCAGGCTCAGAATGAAAAGAAGAGGATTGGGTTTCTCCCCGACGCCTTCTCCTCCTCCAGGAGGGGTGGGCCTCCCTGTAGGCCTGGGCTAGAGCCTGCTCCAGAAGAGCACAGGGGTGCCTGTGGGGATTTTATGGAGTTCATGTCCCAACTCAAAACCTACTCTCAGTGTGAGCAGACCCAGCTGTAGACAAAAGAAAACAAACAAAAAAAGATGGAGGATGAAGGCCTGATATTTCAGAGTTATTTAGAATAACATTTTTCTTTTTAAAAAAGGCATGAGGATTTCAGATCTGGCTGGAAACTAGTCTGGATGTTTATTTTCCTCATTGTCTCAGTGGAAAAAAAGGGTGGGTGATTCAGACAGCAGCCTCCGCCTCTGGGCTGGGGCCCGGGTCAGTCTCTACTCTGTTCTTTGCTCCTCAAGGAACTTGTCAGCCTCAGGAGAAGCTACATTTTACCTCCCACATTTGCTCTAAGCTTCCAATAAGAATCCCCCAGAGGAGCTGGGGGATCTGAGCTCAGCCAAAAAACAAAACAAAACAAAACAAAAACAAAACCACCAAGAGCAAAAGGTAGGAGAGGGAACAAGGGAGGAGATGGTCCTCCCAAGGATAAGAAGAGAGAAAGGGTGAGGTCTCTGAGAAAGGCCTCTTTCCTCCCTGCCCTCCTCCACTCATGGCTCTCCCACTCACTGCATCTGGGGGAAAGGACCAAGGTCACCAGAGGGCATCTGGGTGGACTGCCTGGCTCCACCACAGCCCTCCCTGCTGTCCAATGTCCAGCTGGAATAAGGGGCCCTGACCTTTAAGGCACCAGTCCTTCTTTCTGGAAAGGAAGGAGCTGTTTGAAGATACCCCCTTCCTGCCCTTGATAATAGTCTCCCACTGAAGGTTGAAGATTTCCCAAAAGCATCCAGTGGGGACTCAGGACTTAAAGCAATTCTGCTGTCGAGTTACTAGGGAAACTCATGGATCACTAGAAGTTTCAGTATTTACAAAATACTTAAAGGTGGGGCAGCCTAACTCAAAGCTGTGGTAGAGATAAAGAACAGTTAGTTGGAACTCTGAGAAGTCCTTATTCCACAGAGCTGGGCATATGACTGCCATGAAGCTCCTGTGAGGAGGGTCAGAAGAAGGGAAAGAGCTAAAATGATACATAGCATATGGAGGAGGCCCAGGCCTTATTTCAAAATCTTCAAGAATTACTAAGGACACTCCCTGAGTTCTAGTTCTAGTGGTTTGTTAGCTAGTCTAAGATGGATTGTGCTAAATAACATGTACTGGTGAGGGTGTAGAGAAAAAGGAACTCTCACGCATGGTTGGTGGGAATGCGAACCATGCAGCCACTGTGGAGACAATATGGAGGTTCCTCAAAAGTTAAAAATAGAACTACCATATGATCCAGTAACCACACTACTGGGTATTTATCCAAAGAGTACAAAAACACTAATTTTATTTAAAAAATTTTGGGGGGCGCCTGGGTGGCTCAGTTGGTTAAGCGTCTACCTTCGGCTCAGGTCATGATCTCACAGTTGGTGGGTTCAAGCCTCACATTGGCCTCTGTGCTGACAGCTCAGAGACTGGAGCCTGCGTCCAATTATGTGTCTCTTCCTCTTTCTGCCTCTCCCCTGCTTGCACTCTGTCTCTGTCTCTCAAATAAAAATGTTAAAAAAATAAATAAAACAATTATTTTAATGTTTATTTTTTGAGAGAGAGAGACAGACAGACAGAGTGTGAGTAGGGGGGTGCAGAGAGAGAGAGAGAGACAGAGATAGAATCTGGAGCAGGCTCCAGGCTCTGAGCTGTCAGCACAGAGCCCCATGTGGGGCTTGAACCCACAGGCCGTGAAATCATGACCTGAGCTGAAGTTGGGCTTAACCAACTGAGCTACCCAGGCGCCCGACAAAAACACTAATTTTAAAAGATACATACACCCCTATGTTTATTGCAGCATTATTTACAACAGCCAAATTATGGAAGCAGCCCAAGTGTCCATCAACTGATGGATAAAGATGTGGTATATATACACAACGGAATATTACTCAGCCATAAAAAAGAATGAAATATTGCCATTTGCAACAACATGGATGGAGCTACAATGTGTTATGTTAAGCAGAAAAAGTCAGAGAAAGACAAATACTGTATGATTCCATGCCTATGTGGAATTTAAAAAAACACAAAAAATGAACAAAGGAAAAGAAAGAAATAAACCGAGAAGCTGACTCTTAACTATAGAGAACTGATGGTTACCAGAGGGGAGGTAGATGGGGGGGGATGGGTGAAATAGGTGATGGGGATAAAGGAGTGCACTTGTGATTAGCGCTGGGTGTTGTATGCAAGTGTTGAATCACTATATTATATACCTGAAACTAATATAATACTGTATGTTATCTATACCTGAATTAAAATAAAATTAAACAAATAAGATAGATTATGCTACCTTGCTAATTTAGCCCTCAAAGTTTAATATTAATGTATAGACAGCACTTTACTTTCTAAATGGTCAGTTCTCAGTGACGTAGAAACTTCCTGCTTTTACCCCCTGCTGGCTATTTTTTGTGACTTACAAGAAGCTGTAGCAAACAGGTCTGCGAAGCAGGGCTAGGACTAATGAGGAGTTAGAGCACACAGTCCTTGGACGGAGTTAAAGCCTTGGATTCTAGCCTCAGCAACACTGCTTTCTGCACCATTTAAACCTTAGCATCCTTACCCGTGCAAGAGGAAGAATGCTAGCAGCCCTATCTTATTTTGTTTGTTTCTTTACACTGAAAGGAGACTGTATAAGTGTTTTGTAGTCTGTCAAGTTCTCTAAGGACACCAGATACTTAAATCCTGTTCATCTTGACCTAAACATATAAAAATCATCATCACCACAACCACTACAGGGAAAACAGTGAACCAAGCAGGTATTGTTCACACTGTGCAACTATTGTCCTACCTTCCTCCCAACAACTGAGAGGGAGCATCACTTCCACTTTATAGATGATGAAACCCCAGAGAGATAAAGTTACTTATTCAGTATCATAGAGCAAATAAATCACAGAGCTGGGACTCAAGTACAGCTAGTGTGCCTTTCAGAGTCCATGTAAAAATGGCTGTGCAGGCCTCAGAATAGTTACTGAATACATAAAGGAGGGAGGGGACAAAGGGAAGGAGTCCTCGCCTTGGAGGATTCAAAGGATAGGGGTGAGGGCTTCCTAACAGTGGATGCCTCCTGAGCCCATGAATAATTCATCAAAGCTCTGTGCTGATGGCTGGTTCTTTTTGTGTGTGGTGCATCTGGTCAGGGACAGCTGCCCACAACTGGGCCACAAATGTGAGGACTCAGACTCGCCTGCTCATAAACAGAGCTCACAGAAGCTTCCTGCTCCCTTACTCTGGGGACTGAAGGCTATTTTGATTCCCAGAGGAAGATGGGGTTCTTATTTTTGTACTTGTGCATACATCTGTGCGCGCACACCCCCCGCCGCCCCCCCAGACTCTACACATGTGATATGAAACCTTCTTGATATTCTTGGAATTGCTTTTCCTTCTGGAGCATCATCCCTGGTTTCCTTTTGGGCAGAGTTTCCTCCACCCTTATGTCCATATTTAGACTCAGTTTCACTCCTGGTCTGTTCTTGATCCTAGACAGCTTTTATCCTAGGCATTTTTGGCTAGGGTATGTGAGGAGTTGGAGGGTGGCAGTAGAAAGAAGAAGCTGGGGGTGGCAATAAGGCTTTTTTTTTTTTTTTTTTTTTTTTTTAATATTCCATTTGCCAAAAAACCCCTACCAAAGTAAAATAAAAAAATTTTTTTTTTTTTTTTTTTTAAATGGGTCCCATCACAACTCTTACATAAAGAAGGAAAAAGGGTATATCTGCTTGAAGGAGGCTTCCCATGGAATGGAATGTTTCCAGGATCAAGCAGCGAGCAGGGATACAGCCTTGCACAGCCCCAGGGGATAGCTCTGCACAGAACACAAGGCCAATACTCCTCTGGGGACTATGAAACCGAAGTGGCTGTCAGAGGTCTGAGGTCTGTCTTGGTGAAGCCAGAGAGAAGCAGAGTCACTGGGGGAGAAGATAATTTTATCTCTATTCAACAAAAAGACACTGGGATTCCAATCACACGACCTGTTCATATAACCCCAGAGTTGTGATTCAAACTCAGGTATCCTTACCCCCAGCCTACAGATTCAGCAATAGTGTGTGATGACTGGATTAAAACCCTAGAGTTTACTAAATTCTTGGGACAGTCCAGTGGAAGGATTTAAGCAATATGGGTTGGTGAGGAGGGAAACCTGAGCCAGCTGTAGGACCCCTTGTGGAAGGGGTCAGAGAGTGCTTCCAGCCCAACGCATAAGGTCCAAAGAGGCAACAATATCTGGGCTTGGTTCTGGCAGATGTTTATATTCCAGGAGGTAAGAGACAAAGAGCATATTACTTAAAAAAATTTTTTTTTTATGTTTATTTAGTTTTTGAGAGAGAGAGACAGAGCATGAGTGGCAGAGGGGCAGAAAGAGAGAGGGAGACACAGAATGAGAAGCAGGCTCTGGGTTCTGAGCCTGATGCAGGGCTCGAACTCACAGGCCATGAAATCATGGCCTGGGCCAGAGTCAGGGTTCAACCGACTGAGCCACCAGGCACCCCAAGAGGAAGCATATTATAATGCAAAGTCATACCTGGGTTAGACTAGAATCTTGGCTGTCATTTTCTAGCTGTGTGATTTTGGGTCAAAACTGTTCCTCCCTCAAAGGATTCATGTGAATTTTTAGTGAAACTTTATGCAGAGCTCCTACTTCACATAGAGTACACGCTCAATATATAGCTCCAATTATTTTCTTTTGTGGCCACTGAGGGTTAGGCGCCAGTACCGGGTGTTTTCCATATAAGAAGGCTGCTGACACTGACACCCAAGAGACTGGATTATTCTCAGTAAGCCCCAGCAAAACGAGAGCAGTGTTGTATTAAGGAAGCCTCAGGGACAGATGACAGAGAGCCCATGTGAACCCAGCCGAGGCAGGTAGGAGGACAGAGAAGAGCTGGGGTCCTGGAGTGCTAGGCAGGGAAGAAGAAGCACTCATTCTCCTTATTTGAAAAGAATGGAAATAAGTCAGTCAGAGAAGGACAATAGCATATGTTTTCACTCATACGTGGATCTTGAGAAACTTAACAGAAGACCATGGGGGAGGGGGGGAAAGTTACAGAGGGAGGGAGGCAAACCATAAGAGACTCTTAAGGACTGAGAACAAACTAAGGGTAGATGGTGGACGGGGGAGAGGGGAAAGTGGGGGATGGGCAGGGAGGAGGGCACTTGTTGGGATGAGCACTGGGTGTCGTATGTAAGCCAATTTGACAATAAATTATATTTAAAAATGAAAACATTAAAAATTAAAAAAAGAAAAGAATGGAAACACAGTTGATAAAAGTGATTAAATGAAATAAATAAAAGTAGGTAATCAAATGTTAATTTCCTTCCTGCTTCTCCTCTATTCCTGACTCTCAGTTAAAAAACCCCACTTATTTGGGTGATTAGGCTTTAATTCCTTATCTGAGGGTTTTATAGACATAATCCATTTTTAAGAAAGTCTCTAAATTAAAACGTAAGCCATTATGTGGCCGGATCTTTTAACACAGTAAATTCTCCTATGAGATGGAAGAAAAGCCTATTGTCTCCCTCGGAAAGATCTCACAAAGAATCCAAAACTTCTGTCACAGACAGTATCCTTGCTCTGGTAATGAAACTACCTGGCATCTAATAAAATAACCCCCTTAAGAAAAGAAGTTGAAGGTTTAAGGGAATATATCTTTTAAAAGACAAGGGTAGTGGAAAAATACTGACTTGATTATTTGTTACTTTTCCCTCCTCCCTTCCCTCACTGAGCTGGTGGTACAGGCTGGTGTCTCCATGCTTGGTGATGCCTCTATTACAGTACTCCCCCGTGACTGCCTGGTTAAAGGTCTGCCCCCTTCACTAGACTAAGATATCTGAGCACTGGAACTCTACTGGTCATCTTTGTAACCTCAGTGGTTGTGACAAGGACCATCACAAAATAAGTGCATGAATGGATGAATTTTCCTACCAAAGAAAACAAGCCTAGATAAATATGTGGTTCTACATATTTGCATTTGAACTGTACTTAAATCCTATACAATAAAAGGATCCAGATAATAATTCCTTTTTAAATTTGTGATTAAAAAAATATATTTGCACCAAGAGTAATTTTTGTTATATCTCAAGGATATGTTTGTCTTGGTAGGAACACCTCTAATCCCACAAGGAAATAATTCAATTATAAGGAATTTGCTCACATAGATTAATGGGACAGAAGAGAAAACCCAGGAAATAAACCCACAATTACATGGTCAATTAATCTTTGACAAAGGGGGAAAGAATATGCAGTGGGAAAAATACAGTCTCTTCAACAAATGGTGTAGGGAAACTGGACAGCCACATGCAAAAGAGTGAAACTGGACACTTTCTTACACCATACACATAAATAAACTCAAAATGGATTAAGACCTAAATACGACACTTGAAACCATAAAAAATCCCTGAAGAGAGCAGAGGCAGTAATTTCTCTGACACTGGTTGTAGCAGCTTTTTTTCCTAGATGGGTGTCCTGAGGCAAGGGAAACAAAAGCAAAAATAAACTATTAGGGCTTCATCAAAATAAAAATTGATTGTTGTGAAGGAAACGATCAACAAAACTAAAAGGCAACCTATGGAATGGGAGAAGACATTTGCAAATAAAATATCTGATAAAGGGTTAGTACCCAAAATAAATAAAGAGTTGATACAACTCAACACCCAAAAAACAAATAATCCAATTAAAAAATGGGCAGAAGAGGGGCGCCTGGGTGCTTCAGTTTGCTAAGCATCTGACTCCTGATTTCAGTTCAGGTCATGATCTCACAGTTCATGAGATCAAGTCCTGTGTTAGGCTCTGCTCTAACAACGCAGGGATTCTCTCAGCCCTTCCCCAGCTTACATGCATGTACTCTTTCTCAAAATAAATAAATACTTTTTAAAAAATGGGCAGAAGACATGAACAGATATTTCTCCAAAGATATCCAGATGGCAACAGACACATAAAAAGATGCTCAACATCACACATCATCAGGAAAATGCAAATCAAAACCACAATGAGATATCACATCACACCTGTTGGAATGGCTAAAATAAAAAATACAAGAAGAAAAAATTAAAAAACACAAGAAACAACAGATATAGGCGTGGATGTGGAGAAAAAGGAACGCTCGTGCACTATTGGTGGAAACGCAAACTGGTGCAGCCACTGTGGAAAACAGTATGGACGTTCGTCAGAAAGTTGGAAATAAAACTATCCCGCAATCCAGTAATCACACTATTGGGCATTTACCCCCCAAATACAAAAACACTAATACAAAGGGATACATGCACCACTATTATTTACAACAGCCAAACTATGGAAGTAGCCCAAATGTCCCTCGATAGCTGAATGGATAAAGAAGATGTGGGGTGTGTGTATGTGTGTATGCATGTGTGTGTCTATGTGTATGAATGAAATCTTGCCATTTGCACCAACATGGATGTATCTAGAGTATATTATGCTAAGTGAAAAAAGTCAGTGAGAGAAAGACAAATACCATATGATTTCACTCATATGTGGAATTTAAAAAAAAAAAATTTTTTTTTAACGTTTATTTATTTTTTTGGGACAGAGAGAGACAGAGCATGAACGGGGGAGGGGCAGAGAGAGAGGGAGACACAGAATCGGAAACAGGCCCCAGGCTCTGAGCCATCAGCCCAGAGCCCGACGCGGGGCTCGAACTCACGGACCGCGAGATCGTGACCTGGCTGAAGTCGGACGCTTAATTGACTGCGCCACCCAGGCGCCCCTCAGATGTGGAATTTAAGAGACAAAACAAATGAGCATAGGAAAAAAGAGAGAAATCAAGAAACAGACTCTTAACTAGAGAGAGCAGAGGGTTACCAAAGGGGAAGTGGGGGAGCAGTGAAACAGGTGATGGGGATTAAAGAGTACATTTATTATGATGAGCACTGAGTAATGTATAGAATTGTTGAATCACTATGTTGTAATATAATACTTTATGTTAACTATACTGGAATTAAAATTTAAAAACTTAATTAAAAATAGCAATTGCTTTCTGATTACTTTCTTCCCCAATCATACCTATTATTATTATTTTTTAAGCTGAGGTATTCTTTGGACCTATCTCTAACATTTATGAAAGCTTGGAGACTGGGGTTGGGGAGCTAAGTCTATGGTTTTTCCCTCCTGCCTTTTTTTTTTTTAATTTTTTATGTTTTTATTTTATTTTTGAGAGAGAGACAGAGTGTGAATGGGGGAGGGGTAGAGAGAGAGTGGGAGACTCCAGACTCTGAGCTGTCGGTGGAGAGCCTGACGTGGGACTCAAACTCACAGACTGTGAGATCCAACCTGAGCTGAAGTTGGATGCTTAACCGACTGAGCCACCCAGATGCCCCTCCCTCCTGTTCTTTTGATTCCTTTTTTATTCTCTCTCTCCCTTTTTTCCCCAATAAGCTTTTTATTCTTTCATCAGGAATAAAATAAAGGGAAAAACAAAAAATTCATGAAGCCTATAAATGACAGAAATTTGGGGAAATTCCATTCAGGAAACAAAGATTATACCAAAGATCCTAAGAGTAAATGCAGACTCATAATCTGCAAGGAAGAATAGAATCACAGAATTGCTAAGACAGGACATCTAGTCCAGGCACAACTGACTACATAATTTGTAGAGTCTGGTACAAAGTGAAAATGAGGCTCCTTGTTCAAAAGTTAAGAACTTCAACACAAATAAATGGAAAGATATTTCATGTTTATGGATTGGAAGAATTAACATTGTTAAAAGGTTCACACTACCCAAAGCCATTTACAGATTCAGTGAAATCCCTATCAAAGCTCCAATGTCATTAAAAAAATTATTTTAAATGTTTATTTATTCTTCAGAGAGATAGAGAGAGAGAGAGAGATGGAACATGAGTGGGGGAGGGGCATAGCAAGAGAGGGACACAGAATCCAAAGCAGGCTCCAGGTTCTGAGCTGTCAGCATACAGCCTGACGCGGGGCTTGAACTCACAAGCCAAGAGATCATGACCTGAGCTGAAGTCGGACACTCAGTGGAGACAACTGGGCACCCCTCCCAATGTCATTTTTTTTTTTTACAATAACAGCAAAACAATTTTAAAATTCATATGGAACCACAAAAGATTCCAAATAGTGAAAGCAATCCTGAGAAATAAGAATAAAGTTGCAGGTATCACACTTCCTGATTTGAGCCTATATGACAAAGCTATAGTAATCAAAACAGTATGGTATGACATCAAAACAGACACACAGATCAATGGAACATAATAGAAAGCCCCACATGTATGGTCAACTAATATTTGACAAGGGAGCCAAGCATACTCAGTGGGGAAAAGATAGTGTCTTCAAAAAAAACGGTGCTAGGAAAACTGGATACTGACATGCAACAAATGAAACTGGACCCTTATATTACTCACAAAAACTAACTCAAAATGGATTAAAGATTTAAATGTAAGACCTAGGGGCATCTAGGTGGCTCAGTTCGTTGAGCATCCCACTCTTGATTTCAGCTCAGGTCATCATCTCATGGTTCTTGGGATAGAACTCTGCATCTGGCTCTGCACTGACAGTGCAAAGTCTGATTGGGATTCTCTCTCCTTCTCTCTCTGCCCCTCCCCCACTCACGTGTGCATGCTTAGACAGATAGATAGATAAATGTAAGATCTGAAACCATAAAACTCCCAAGAGAAAACAGAAAAAAAAAGATTCCTTGATGGTGGTATTGGCAAGGAGTTTTTTGGATATGATACAAAAAATACAAATAAGAAAAGCAAAATTAAACAAATGGAACTACATTAAACTAAAAAGCTTTCGGGCATCTTGGTGGCTCAGTCAGTTAAGCATCCGATTTAGGCTCAGGTCATGATCTCACAGTTTGTGAATTTGAGACCCGTGTTCAGCTCTGTGCGGACAGCTCAGAGCCTAGAGCCTGCTTTGGATTCTGTGTCACCTCTCTCTCTGCCCCTCCCCCACTCATGCTCTGTCTCTCTCAAAATTAAATAAACATTAAAAAAATAAAAAAAAACTAAAAAGCTTTGGCACAGCAAAAGTAACAAGATGAAAAGGTAATCAAAGAAATGGAAGAAGATATGTATTTTCAAATATCTGATACGGGGTTAATATCTAAAGTACATAAGGAATTCCTACAACTCAATAGCAAAAACAAAAATAAAAACAGATAACCCAATTAAAAAGTGGTCATAGGATCTGAATAGACACTCTTCCAAGGAAGATATTCATATGGGCAACAGTTACCTGAAAAGGCACAGGTCATTCATTATCAGGGAAATGCAGATAAAACCAAAACCACAATGAGAGAGCCTGCTAATGGGCTATTATCAAAAACTAAGAGATTACTGTGAGCAAGGATCTAGAGAAAAGGGAACCCTTGTGACTACTGGTGGGAACATAAATTGGTACAGACACTATGGAAAACAGTATGGAGGTTTCTCAAAAAATTAAAAATAGAACTACCATATGATCCAGCAATCCCAATTATGCGTATATATCTGAAGGAACTAAAATCACCTTGAAGAGGTATCTACACCCCATATTCACTGCAGCACTACTTATAATAGCCAAGACATGGAAACAATCTGTGTCCACTAATGGATGAATGGATAAAGGAAATTTTATAAATACATATGTAATATTATTCAGTCATAAAAAATAAGTAAATCCTGCCATTTATGACAATATAGATGAACCTTGAGGGCATTATGCTAAGTGAAATAAGTCAGAGAAGAACAAATACTGTATAACCTCACTTAATACATGGAAGCTGAAAAAAAAAACAAACTCACAGAAACAGAGAGTAGATTGGTGGTTACCAGAGGCAGAGGCAGGGGAAATGGATGAAGATCAAGGGTACAAACTTCTAGTTATAAAACGAATTAGTCTTGGGGATATAATGTACAACATAGTGACTATAGTTAATAATACTGTAATATATATTTGAACATTGTTGAGAGAACAGGTGTTAAAAATTCCCACCATATACATACACAAATCCTAACTATGTGAGATAATAGATGTGTTAACTAACCTTACTGTGGTAATCATTTTGCAACATACACATGTATCATATCATCATACTGTACACCTTAAACAATTATAAAAAAAAATGAAGGACTTCAAAATGGGGACAGTACAGCATTACCCAAGTGCAAGGCTAAGGGTAGAGCCCTGTGAGACTGCATAGGTCTCATGCTCATGATGCTGGCCCTAAGTCTGGACGGGGGTTCCCAAACCTGGCTGGCTGTCAGAATCAACTTAGGAACTTTAAAAAATAAACTGAGATATAATTCATGTATCATAAATTTCCCCAATTTCAAAATGCAAAATTCAGTAGTTTTTAGTATATTCACAAAATTTTACAACCATCATCACTATCAAATCCCAGAACATTTTATCCCCCTAAACGAAATCCCATACTCGTTAGCAGGCACTCCTCATTCTCCCACTGTCAACCACCAATCGATCTCCTGTCTCTATGGATTTTCTTATTCTGACATTTCAAATAAATGGAATAAAAAACTATGTGATGCTTTGTGTTTTCTTCCATTTAGCACAATGTTTTCATGATTCATGCATGTGTAGAATGTACAACGTGGAATGTTAGATCATTCCATTTTATGGCTAAATAATACACACACACCACACCACATACTGTTTACTTGTTGGATAATGGACTAACCTGATGGATAATTCAGGTTGTGTTCACTTTTTGGTCATCATGAATAGTGCTGCTATGAACGCTTGTGTGCAAGTTTTTGTGTGAACATTTGATTTCATTTCTCTTGAGTATATGCTTAGGAAGAGAATTACTGGGTTGTAGGTTTAACTTTTTGAAAGATTTCCACACTGTTTTCTGCAGTAGCTGTACCATTTTACACTCCTGCTAGCAATGCAGAGGGATGGATGAGTAATGGATGTTTCTCCACACCCCTGCCAACACTTGTCATTGTCCATCTTTTTGATCATAGCCATTCTAGTGGGTATGAAGTGGTATCTCATTGTGGTTTTGATTTCCATTTTCTTTAAAAAAAAATTTTTTTTTTTTACGTTTATTTATTTTTTGGGACAGAGAGACAGAGCATGAACGGGGGAGGGGCAGAGAGAGAGGGAGACACAGAATCAGAAACAGGCTCCAGGCTCTGAGCCATCAGCCCAGAGCCCGACGCGGGGCTCGAACTCACGGACCGCGAGATCGTGACCTGGCTGAAGTCGGACGCTTAACCGACTGCGCCACCCAGGCGCCCCTGATTTCCATTTTCTAATGCGTAATCATATTCAGCATCTTTTCATGTGCTTATTGGCCATCTATTCTATGTATTTTCTCTGGAGAAATGTCTACACAGTTCCTTTGCCCGTTTTCAAATGGGGTCATCTTTTTGTTGCTGTTATTGACTTGTAAGAGCTCCTTTTATATTCTAGATACTAGACCTTTATCAGGTATATGACCCAGAAATATTTTCTCCCATTCTGTAGAAAGGGCTTTAGAAACTATTTTTTTTTTTAACGTTTATTTATTTTTGAGACAGAGAGAGACAGAGCATGAACGGGGGAGGGTCGGAGAGAGAGGGAGACACAGAATTTGAAACAGGCTCCAGGCTCTGAGCGGTCAGCCCAGAGCCCGACGCGGAGCTCGAACTCACGGACCTTGAGATCATGACCTGAGCCGAAGTCGGATGCCTAACCGACTGAGCCACCCAGGCGCCCCTAGAAACTATTGATTCCTTATTATTCCTTAGCCTAAAATCAGATCTACTGAATCACCACCTGTAATTTAAAAGGTAAAGAGCTTTTCAGGTGATTCAGATGACCCAAGAGGCTTGGGAATGAGTAATCCAGACCAGGGCTTCCCAAAATTTAACTGTATACAAAATTTAATGTGCATACAAATCACCTGGAGATCTTAATAAAATTCAGATTTTGGGGCAACCAGAACACCACCATTAGAATACCACAGTAATCACTGTTGCACACATGATGACTGTGAGCATCCATTGGTGAGTGTTAGAATTAGTGGGCGAAAGTTTAAGGAGAAATAGGATAATTGATCATTAAAGTATTTCCTCCAAAATATTTATTAATTGCAAAAGCAAAGACAGTGACTTTACAGTGGAGGAATTTGGCAGATACTACCTTAACCAAGAGATCAAGGTTCACATGACCAGTAGGTAATAAGACATACTGCTACCACGTGCCCTCTGATACAATGTGAGAAAGGCACACCTCTGTGTACTCTCCCCCAAACTGAAAGCCTCCATCTAATCATGAGAAAACATCAGATAAACCCAAACTGAGGGACACTCTACAAAATATCTAACCAATACTTTTTGAAAGGATCAAAGTCAAAAAAAAAAAAAAAAAAAAAGGAAGAAAGAAAAAAAAAGAAAGACTTAGGAACTGTCACAGATTGGAGGAGATATGGAGACATAATCACTAAATCTAATGTGGTATGCCGGGCTGAATCCTGAAGGAATCAAGACAAGGGTGAAAAAGAGGTGAAATCCAAATATACTGTACTTGAAAGGTTTGTACCAATGTTAACTGCCCAGTTTTGATAGCTGTACCGTGGTTGAGTAAGATAGGGAAAGCTGAGGGAAAGGCACATGGGAACTTACTGTACAATTTTTGCAACTCTACTGAAAGTCTAAGATTATTTCAAAATAAGTTTAAAAAATACATATATATTCTGATTCTGCAAATCAGACTTGGAAGTTCCTATGAGAAGCTGATGCTTTGGGTTCCCCAACCCCACTCTAAGTAGCAAGAGTCTAAACTAGCTGTTTTCAGACTTAATCGTGCATCAGAATCACCAGGAGGGTTGTAAAAACACAGATTGCTGGGCCCTACTCCAAGAGTTTCTGATTCAGTAAGTCTGGCTGCGGTGATCCTAAGAATCTGCATTTCTAACAGGTTCTCAGATGATGTTGATGTTGCTGATGAGCTAAGAATTAAGAATGGTTTCTGTGTTTTTTTATTTTTTTTAACTTATTTATTTTGAGAGAGAGTGCGCACACGCGTGCACATGAGTGGGGAAGGGGCAGAGAGAGGAGAGAAAGAATCCCAAGGAGGCTTTACACCGCTGAACCCATGAACTGTGAGATCATGATCCAAGCCAAAATCAAGAGTCAGATGTTTAAAAGACTGAGCCACCCAGGAGCTCCAGTTTGCATGTTTTTAGAGGGTTGCAAAAAAAAAAATTGGCCTTCAAATATTTACAGAAAATGGCTGCTGAGCCTCGGATGCTTGCTACTCAGAATGAAGCTGTGAAGAGACACTTATGCCTAGGTCCCACCCCTGAGATTCCTAGTGAGCTGATCTGGCATGGGTCCTTGGCATCAACATTTTAAAAATACTCCCCTTTAATTCTGTTGTGCAACCAGGTTTAAGAACTATTGATTTAAGCTCTCCGCCTGCCTCAGGAAAAAAAAACCCAAACATAAAAACCTATTTCTCAATCATCCCCAAGTTTGGGGATGAGCCCAAACAACTGTCAAAGGGCATTTCTGCAACTCAAGACTCAGTTACAAAAGTTGGGCTACTATTCTGTGAAAGTCAACAAGACCCAAATATAAACCGGCATTTCCCTCTCTCACCTATCCCCTCCCAAGTGAATATAAAAGAACACTGGATTATATATCAACAGTAATTACCCCAAACCCAAAGGAAAAAAAGTGGCACGTGTAGCTGTGCAGGATGGTCTGAAATAGATGGGCTAGAACACGCAGAGGTGGACCAGAGAAGGAATCAAGGTGAGCACTGCCCTCTGGGATAAGTGGTGGGTAAGAGAGCACAAAGGGCTAGAAAGCTGAGGGAAGGGGAGAAAGGTGCAGGGCTGAGAAATGGAGTGGTGTTGAGGTACCTGAAGAAATACCACAAAGTACCTTTAGCTTCCTCATAACCTCAACATATCTGTTTCCCATTTGAATGTAATTAGGGCCAGGGGTTCCTCTAGTATTTGATCAAAACCTTCACAGTCTTACTCTTTGCCTATTACTCCTCTGCCAAAGACGAACGCTTTTAGCTGCAGTGGGCTGTCCTTGCTCAAGGGATCTGAAGGCCTTCATCTTAGTCCCAACTGCTAAGCCTGCTCCAGGAAGCACCTTGCCACTTGGGAAAAAGGTTCCTGTTTGCTCTCCTACCTGTGCTCTCCTCAGCCTGATTGAAGCCACAGATCTGGCAGATGCTCTGGACCCACTTATTCATGTCCTCCTCCGTCTCGGCCACCAGATAAAAGGTGCGCTCACTGGTCTTGATGTCAAACACAAAACTATCCTGCAGCTCCTTCTTGTTGAAGGTCAGGCCTGCATCCACCTGCTCACAGAAGTTCAGGTTGATGATCCTCAAGGGCTTCTTAGAGTGATCATTCTTGTAGTATTCCAGAACATCTGGGTCACCACTCATCCGGCCACTCCGCAGGATAAACCATCGCTTCTTCCAGGCCTGAGGAGGAAGAAGGAAAAAGAGGGGAAAAAGGTCATTAGTTAGTTCAAAGCTTCTCACAGGTGCTCAGAAATCACTAGGTTAAGGATGGGGACTGTTGCACCTGCAGGCTGAACATGGCCCTTATTTCTCTTTCATTCTTCACCACAGTTTAAAAAATGGAGGATGATCTTAGAATGTGTGTTAGCGCAACACTTCACTATGGAACAGGGTCTTATCATTCTGAAATGAGATGTGGCATTCCAATTTTTTAGATTAAGAAATTAGATGGAGACTAAGACATTTTCGTGCAATTATTCCCTATGCTGGAATACAGATTCAAACTCATAGTACTGTTAGTCAGGGTGGAACGTGCAAAACCACAGCATCTCAGTATATGGATAGGGACCCCAACAAGTCATGGTGAGTGGAAGCAAAGAAGCAGTATCACACACAGCCAGCAGCAGAAAAACAATTCCCTATTTTGTGTGTAGTATATTGTGCTTTTTAAGCAAATGATGGTGCCTTGGAAGAATCACCTAGAAAGCCTTCTAAAACTTCTCTGAAGTGGGGGGTGCCTGGGTGGCTCAGTTAAGTGTCCAACTCTTGGTTTGGGCTCAGGTCATGATCTCACAGCTCGTGAGACAGAGCCCGGCATTGGGCTCTGTGCTGACAGCACGGAGCCTACTTGGGATTCTCTCATCCTCTCTCTCTGTCCCTCCCCTACTCATGCTCTTGCTTTCTGAAAATAAATAAAAAATTTAAAAAATAACTTAAAACTTCTCTGAAGCACATAACTCTAAGATTTTTTTCATTGTCTTGCTCCTTGCAATAGCCCAAGTACTTGTAATAGGGCCTTGCACATATTAAATACTCTATATGTATCACTGAATGAATAAACTCCTTGTATCATTTCATACTATAGAATTTAATACTTGATCACATATTCTCTTATCCTGTCTTGTATATTCCATTTTTTCAATAAGACTGAGTAATCTGTGAGCAGACACCACACAAAGTGGTAAAAAGATGCTGCATGTAATAGCCTTGGGTTGAGGCTATGCTTAACTACTGATTTGCTATAGTTAAGTCATTTGTAGATGTGGGCTCCCAGGCTGCCCCAAGATCCTATCTCAGTTACCTTGTCTAAGATTTTCTCTTGCTCTTTGGCTACTGTCTCTGAGCTTCTCTCTCTCTAAACGTCCAACATGGCCACTTTTTGGTTTCATGAGAAAATATAAGCAATCAAGAGAATTTACATATGCTCCATCACCAAATTTACTGATCTGCCCGCATCTGAAGCAAAGTAGCCTGTTATTAGGGAGCATTCACAGTTCGTCCGATCTAAAGCCAACATCCTTCCATTTGTGTGCCCCCTTTCACCTACAAGGGGACCAACACCACTGTATGATTCTCCCATTCTCTGGAAGCACTGCATTTTCCCTCCCTACTAGGATCATTCCCATAAGGACACTAACATCCGCCATCATGGGGAAAAAATATAAAGCTTGACTTAATCCCATGTTCCCCTCTAGTGATGGCCCAGTTTTCTTTAGAGTAAAACCTCAAAGAGTTTTCTATATTACTGGACATTTGTCTCCTCTCTTGCCATTCTTTGGTGGAAAGCAATCTAATCAGGCTGCCCCACCACTGCATAACAAAGTTCCCAAAGACTTCAAGGCTGCTAAAGCAACTTTTGGGTTTTATTTGCTCTCTCAACACCACCTGATAATGGCTTATTCTGTCCTCTTTGAAGCACCTTCTTCCCTTGGCTCACCCTCAACTTCCCTCCTCCCCAGCCTCTTTTTCAGACTCCAGGGCTGGTTCTTTCTCATCTCCCTGACCTCTAAATATTGGAATGCTTCCATGCTCAGTTCTCAGTCTCTGTCTCTCCTCTCTCTACACCCACACCCTAGGTTATTTTATTCAGTTTCACAGCTTTAAAGACCATCTAATTGCTGTACTTCCCAAATGTATTTCTCCATCCCAGGTCCATCCACTGAACTCCAGAGTCTTATACCCAACTCTTCACTAATAAGCATCTTAAACCCTTGGAGGATCTTTACATCCTCCAAGCCTGTTCTTCCTGCAATCTTTCCCGTCTCAGTTAATAGCAGCTCCAGCCTTCCAGGTGCTCAGACCACATATAGTGAGAGGTCATCATGGACTCCCTTCTTTCACATTCCACATCTACAACAAATCCTGTTGGTTCAAACAGTTCACTCGGTCTAGCCGACCATTCTGTAGTCCTCCTGCTTCTACCCTTTCATCCTGCAACTGATGCTCAACATGGAAGCTGATGTAAATCAGACTGTGTCACTTCTCTGCACAAAATCCCCAAAGGCTTCTCATCTCTGAGTAAAAACCAAAGTCTGCACAATGGCCAGTGGGTCTGATGTGACGGTCAACTCTCACCTATCCAACACCTCTTACCTCATCTCCAGCCATGCTCTGCCTTGGCCATTCTGCTCTCACCACACTGGCCACATACTTCTGCCTCAGCGTCTTTGCTCTGGGTGTTCCCTCTGCCTGGAATACTCTTCCCCCAGACGTCTTTCCTTCAAGTCTCTACTCAAATATCCCATTATGGGGGCAGCCATTCTTAACCACCCAACCCTCACACTCTCTTTCCCCCTTACTCTGCAACACCGCTCTTACTAGTACTTACACCATCTAAAATGCCACATTTTTGTTGAATGTCTGTATCTACCTCTCAAAATGTAAACACAAGGAATGATTTTTTAAAATCCCATGCTGCATCTTCAGTGTTTCAAATAGTGCCCGACACACAACTGGTTATCAATAACTATGTATTGGATTAATGAGTAATTATTTTATTACATGAACTCCTTACAGCATCCAGTAGGTTACAGGGATATAACTGATGCTTAATAAGTCTTACCTCAAAATGAATATAAGGTATGGCCAGATAGAATCGAGCTGAGGAAAACAAAAAATAAGAACTATATATTTACAGTCACCTAAAATCTTTCCCAGGTCATTGGCTTATAGAACTCTGGGTGTGCTTGTGGTCCATGTAGCAGGTGCATGCATATACATGGAAGTGTGTGAGTAGCAAGGTGCATTTTTAAAAGGTATTGTTAATAGTTTAGCTTGTGTTTCAGTTGATGTGTCCCCTTCAGTGATGGTCTCTGCAGAAAGACCTGTCTCCAAATCACTGGTGTGCAGGTACAAGCATAAACAAACACAGAGACACCCACATAAACAAGAGAAAGGTGTTTACTACAGATAACATCAGAGCCTGTCAGGTTCTGCTTTCAAGGAAGTGGTGTAGGCTGATAAATGACTGCTTATAAAATGCTGGTAAATTTATGACCAAGCAGGCAAGGCTGTCTAGTGTAGTCCCAAATTCCCATCCCTCTTCTGCCACACCATTTCTCTCCAAGTCTATGCACATTTCTTTTTTAAATCAAACAACTGAGAACACAAGTATAACCAACTTCAAAGAGTCTAGCTCCAATGACAACTTCTCTGATCTTCTCAGCTGAAATGGACCTCTACTTCTTCTGAACCTTTGTAACACTTTTTATGTAGTTTTTATGGCCTGTCATTTTTTACAACATATTACAGATATTTTGGAATTTATTGTTTCTTCCCAAGTATATTATGAACAACATCTGTATCCTTCTATGAATCTTGATGGTAGGCATTTTGCTAAATGTTACTAAACAAGGCTCCTTATCGCTGAAATTTTCTTATCTCTCTGGCCTCATTTATACCTCCTTGCTTTCTTCTTTCCATCCATCCATCCATCCATCCATCCATCCACCCACCCACCCACCCATCCATCCAACAAGTATTTGTTTAGTGTTTACTATGCTACAGGCAGTATTCTAGATGTTGAGCGTACAGCATGAATTCCTGGTCTTACAGAACTTACTACAGTGCATAACAAATTACATATTATTCTCCAAATATACCAGATAATTGCATGCCTTCCTGTCTTTGCACAACCTACTGCATCTTCCTAGAATGACTTTACCCTCACCTTGTCTATCTAGAAAATTCCTATGTCCCTTCAGTGCCAGCTTGAAGTATCACTTTCCCTGGAAGGGCTTTACTAACTTCCTTGGGTAGAGCTGGTGCTTCTGTCTTATACTCTCTTAATAATTTGTGCTTTCTTTGGCATTTCAGTTATTTATATATCTTCCTCCCCTTTAAGCTCTGAACATCTTGAGGTTAGGCTCCTTTCTGGCCAAAAGTTACTTGGAAAAGTGTTTGGTCTATATGAGAGCTCAATAAAGATCTATTGACTTTCTTCATTCTATCAATATATTAATTTACTCAAACTGATAAATGCAACTTAAATATATATATATATTTTCACAGAAGCAGGAAAGGAGGACAGCAAGAGAAGTACAGCAAAGATATTAAGAAAGATAAAGGTATAGTGTGGGTTCTATATGATGTGAGTTCTTTACTCTCTTGTTCTCTTCATTCTGATATGAACATTGACCATGTAATAAATATTTATTTATTTTTATTTTTTTCAGTTTATTTATTAATTTTTACACCCAATGTGGGACTCAAACTCACAACCCCGAGATCAAGAGTCGATGCTCTTCCAACTGAGCCAGCCAGGCGCCCCTGACCACGTACTAAATATTTATAAGGAAATCTGGGGCCTTCAGCTTGAAAGTGTCTCATGATACAGGAATGAAAAATTACTGTTGGATTACTGACACATAATGCAAGGATAACATGGGACCTGGATATGTTACAAGAAGAAAGCTTTTTCAAGACTGTTCTTATATCTATACAAAATTTCTTAACAAAAATTAAGTCAAAATCGATCATGGACTTAAACATAAAATACAAAGAGAAATCAGCAAGATATATAAAGAATTATATAAGGTAACCAAGTGAGGGTTATCTCAAGGATGTAAAACTAATTCAATATTCAAAAATCAATCAGTGTAATCCACCATAGTAATAGACTAAAGAAAAACCACATGGTCATTTCAATGAATACAGAAAAAAAAATTGACAAAATTTGATCCCTATTTATAATAACAACACTTAAAAAATAGGAAGAGGGGGGAGCTTTCTTAATTTGATAAAAAGCACCAACAAAAGATCAACACCAACATTCTACTTTGTATTGAAAGAATGAATGCTTTCCCCCTAAAATCCGAAACAAGGCAAGGATGTCTGCTTACTCTCACCACTCTTGCTGAAAATTCTAGTGAGGACAATAAAGAAATGGACATAAAAGGCATACAGTTTGGAAATGAAGAAAAAAACTGTCCCTATTTGCAGATGATATGATTTTCCACATAGAAAATCCCAAGGAATTAGGAAGAACAAAGAAAAAAAAGAGCTAAAAATCTCCGGGGACTAATGAGTCAAGTAAGGTCACAAGACACAAGATAAACATATAAAAATCAATTTGCTTTAATATGCTAGCAGTGAACATGTGGGCATAGAGAATAAAAATAAAATGCTATTTATAGTTTGTTTTTAAAAAATTAAATAAGTGTAAATCTAACAGAATATGCACAGGACATGTATGCTGATAGCTATACAATGCTGAAGAAAGAAAAAAAAAAAAAACCAAATACCATGATCATGAATGAGAATACTCAACATAGTACATCTCCCCAAATTGATGCTCAGGTTTAACATAATCTCAAAATTTCATCAAGAGTTTTTACAGATGTAAAGAAAATTACACTAAAATGTATATAGGAAGGAAAAGAAAGTGTAAAAAAATTGAAAAATATGATAAAAGAGGGGCTGTTAATTCACTAGATTCCAATAATTATTATATATACACATACAGTTCTCAAGACTATGTGGCACTGTCAGAGGGACACACACACAGAACAAAGGAATAGAAGAGAGAACCCAGAAACAGAGCCACACAAATACACCCAACAGATTTCTGACAAAGGTGAAAAGCAATTCAATGGAAGAAAGACAGCCATTTCAACAAATAATGCTGAAGCAAGTGGATATCCATAAAGAACTAAATCTAAATCTCACCTCTTATATAAGAACTAAAAATGAATGATAGACTTAAATGTAAAACTAGAAAACATTTAGGACAAAAAAAAAAAAACGGAGGAAATCTATCAGGTTTAGGGCTAAGAAGGAGTTCTCAGACTTGACACCAAAAACAGAATCCATAAAAGGCAAAAGCTTATAAATTAAACTTCAATGAAATGTAAAACTTTTGCTATGCAAAAGTCTTTAAGAGGATGAAAAGACACATACAGACTGAAAGTGAAGGGATGAAGAAAGATATTTCATGCAAACAGAAATGAGGGGGTAAAAAAAAAAAGCTAGTATGGCAATACTTGTATCAGACAAAATAGACTTGAAAACAATGTAACAAGGGACAAACAAGTGTTAAATAATGAGAAAGCAATCAATCCAAAAAGAAGATATAACAATTGTAAATATCTATGCATCTAACACAGGAGCACCTAAACACATAAAGCGATGAGTAAGAGACATAAAGAGAGAAGTTGACAATTAATACAGTAATAGTAGGGGACTTTAACACTCCACTCACATCAATAAACAGATCATGCAGAGAGAATATCAATAAGGAAACAGTTCCTCTGAATGACACATTAGATCTGATGAACTTAACAGATATGTATAGAACATTCTATCAAAAAACAGCAGACTACACATTCTTTTTAAGTGCACATGGAACAATCTTGAGGAAAAACTGCATGTTAGGATACAAAAAATCTCAGTATATCTAAGAAGATTGAAATCACATCAAACATCTTTTCTGACTACAACAGTAAGGAAACTAGACATCAATTACAATAAAAAATAAAACAAAATGAAACTGGAAAAAATCACAAACACATAGAAGCTAAACAACATGCTATTAAACAACCAGTGGGTCAATAAAAAATTAAAAAATGAAATTAAAAAAAAGCACATGGAGACAAATAAAAACAAAAACACAATGCCCTAAGATCTTTGGGATGCAGTGAAAGCAGTTCTAAGAGGGAAATTTATAGCAATACAGGTCTACCTCAAGAAACAAATAAAAAAAAAAAAGAACACCTCAAACCATTTAACCTTACATTTAAAGGAACCAGAAAATGAACAAAGCCTGAGGTTAGTAAATTGCAGGAAATAATAAAGATCACAGCAGAGATAAATGAAGTGAGACTAAAAAAACAGAGGAAATATCAACAAAACCAAGAGGTAGTTCTTTGAAAAGACAAATAAAATTGATAAACTTTTAGTCAGACCCATCAAGAAAAAAAAAAGAGAGAACTCAAATAAATAAAACTAGAAATGAAAAAGGAGAAGTAACAACCAGCACCACAGAAATACAAAAGATTGTAAGGGACTACTACAAAAAATTATATGCCAACAAACTGTACAACCTAGCAGAAATGGAATGAATTCCTGGAAACACACAATCTTCCAAAACTGAATCAAGAATGAACAGAAAATCAAAACAGACTGATTACTAGTAAAAAAAAAATTGAATTGGTAATTAAAAACAAAAACAAAAAACCTTCCAACAAACAAAAGTCCAGGCCAAAATGGCTTCACAAGTTAATTCTACCAAACATTAAAGAAGAGTAAATAACTATTTGTCTCAAACTATTTCACAAAATAGAAAAAGGAAAGAAAGCTTCCAAATTCATTCTATGAGGCCAGCATTACTCTGATACCAAAACCAGAAAAAGTGGCTACAAAACAAAACTCTAGGCCAGTATCTCTGATGAACATAAATGCCAAATCTTCAACAAAATATCAGCACACCAAATTCAACAATGCAGTAAAAAGATCATTTGGGACAATCAAGTGGGATTTATTCTGGGGATGCAGGGATGGTTAAATATCCACAAATCAACCAATGTGATACATCACATTAACAAAATGAAGGGTAAAAACTCTCAACAAAGTTGGTTTTGAGGGAACACACCTCCACATAATAAAAGCCATATTTGAAAAACTCACAGCTAACATCATATTCAATGGTGAAAAACTGAATACTTTTCCTGTAAGATCAGGAAAAATGAATGTCCACCTTGCCACTTTTGTTCAGAGTCCAGTGTGCTAACCATTACACCATGGAACCCCACTCACTTTTGTTCACGATAGTACTGGAAGTCCTAGCTGGCACCATTCAGATGAGAAACAAAAGGCATCCAAATTGGTAAGGAAGAAATAAAACTTTCACTATTTGTTAATGACATGACACTATACATAATAAATCCTAAAGATTTTACCAAAATATTATCAGAACTGATAAATGAATTCAGTAAAGTTTCAGGATACAAAATATACAGAAATGTTTTGTGTATTAGTGTTTCTATACACTAATAATGAGGTAGCAGAAAGAGAAATTAAGAAATAACCCCACTTACAATTGCACCAAAAAGAATACCTAGGAATAAATTTAACCAAGGAAGCAAAAGACCTATACTCTGAAAACTATTAGAAATTAATGAAAGAAACAGAAGATGATATAAGCAAATGGAAAGATATACCATGCTCATGAATTAGACAGATTATTGTTGTTAAAATGTCCACACTACCCAAAGCAAATGACAGATTCAATATAATCCCTATCAAAATACCAAAAGGATTTTTAAAAAACTAGAACAAATAATACTAAAATTTGGATAGTGCCACAAAAGAACCTGAATAGCCAAAGCAATCTTTTTAAAACATGTTTATTTATTTTGAGAGAGAGAGAGAGCAAGTGAGCAAGCAGGGGAGCGGCAGAGAGATAGAGGGAGAGAGAGAAAATCCGAAGCAGGCTCCATGCTGTCAGTGCAGAGCCTGACACGGGGCTCAACATGGGTCCTGAGCCCATGAACTGTGAGATGATGACCTGAGCTGAGAGTCAGATGCTTAACCGACTGAACCACCCAGAACCCCCAGCCAAAACAATCTTGAGAAAGAACAAAGCTGGAGGTATCACATCCCAGATTTCAAGATATAATACAAAGCTATAGTAATCAAAACAGTATGATACTGGCACAAAAATAAATACACAAATCAATCAAATAGGATGAAGAGCCCAGAAAAAAACCTCATGCTTACACAATCAATTCATCTATGACAAAGGAGGCAAGACTATAGAATGGAGAAAAGACAGTCTCTTCAGTAAATGGTGCTGGGAAAACTAGACAACTTTATGCAAAAGAAAGAAATTTCTTATAAAAACAAACTCAAAACGGATTCAAGATCTAAACGTGAGATGTGGAACCATAAAATTCCTAAATGAAAACACAGGCAGTAGTCTCTTGGACAGCAGCCTTAGCAATATATTTATGAATATTTCTCTTCAGGCAAAAGAAACAAAACCAAAAACAACAAGTGGGACTACACTAAAATAAAAAGCTTTTGCATAGTGAAGGAAACCATCAACAAAACAAAACAAACCAACCTACTGGGTGGGAAAAGATATTTGCCAATGATTTATCTGACAAAGGGTTAATATAAAAAAAATAAAGAACTTATGCAACTCAACAACCAAAAGAAAAAAATATTTGATTAAAATATGGGCAGAGGATCTGAATAGACATTTCCCTAAAGAAGACATACAGATAGTTAACACAGACAAAAATGAAAAGATGCTCAACATTAGTAATCGTCAGGGAAATGAAAATAAAACCACAATGAGATATCACTTCACACCAGTTAGAATGGCTATTATCAAAAAGACAAGAAATATAGTAAGTGTAGGCAAGGATGTGGAGAAAAGGGAACCCTTGTGTTGCTGATGAAAATTTAAACTGGTGAAATCACTGCGGAAAACAGTATGGTGGTTCCTCGAAAAATTAAAAATAGAACTATCATATGATCCAGTAATTCTACTTCTAGATATTTACCATTCCCCCCATCAAAAACCCTGAAAACACTAAATCAAAAAGATACATGCATCTCTATATTCATTTCAGCATTATTTACAATAGCCAAGATATGGAAACAATCCAAGTGTCCATCCATAGATGAATGAATAAAGAAGATGTGTACACACACATACACACACAGAGAGAGGAATGTTACTTGCCCATTAAAAGAGATCTTGCATTTGAAACAATGTGTATGTACGTAGAGGGTATTATGCTAAATGAATTAAGTCAGAGAAAGACAAATACCATGTGATTTTACCTGTGGAATCTCGAAATCAAAACAAGCAAACAAACAACAGCAACAAACCAGAAACAGACTCATAAATGTAGAGAACAAACTGGTAGTAGCCACAGGGGTGGAGGTGGGGGGAATGTGTGAAATAGTTGAAGCGGACACAGAGGTATAGACTTTCTGTCATAAATAAGTCATGGAGATGAAAAGTATAGCATAGGGAATAATACCGTAACAGTGTTGTATGATGACAGATGGTAACTACACTATCATGGTGAACACTGCATAATGTATAGAAATGTCAAGCCACTATGTTGTGCACCTCAAACTAGTAACACTGCATATCAAATATACTTAAATAATAAAAATTTTTAAAAAGATAAAAAGAGAAGCTTTTGAGTGGGAGAAAATACTTGCAAACCACATATTCAACAAAGAATAATATCTGGTAACATATAGAAAACTATCACACTCAACAGTCAGAAAAGGGAATTAGGACAAGGGCAAAAGAAATGGAAGGCACTTCACTGAAGAGAATATACAGATGGTAAATCTGTATACATGTAAAGATGCTCAATATCTTTAGCTGTTCTGGAAACAGAAATTAAAATACAATGAGATATCACAGATCTATCAGAATTGCTAAAATAACAACAACACAAAATGCTGGCAATGAGGCAGAGAAAACAGGTCACTCAATATTGCTGGTAAGAGTCTAAAATGATCAGGGTGCCTGGGTGGCTTTGTTGGTTGAGCTTCTGATTCTTGATTTTGGCTCAGGTTATGATCTTGCAGGTTTGTGGGATTGAGCCCCTTGTCAGTCTCTGTGCTGAAAGCATGGAGCCTGCTTGAGATTCTCCCTTTCCTTCTCCCTCTCTCTCACCCTTAAAATAAATAAATAAGCTAAAAAAAAAAAAAAAAAGAAAGAATCTAAAATGATATAGCCACCCTGGAAAACAGCTGGGTCATTTTTAAAAAAAACTAAACATGCAACTCCTATGCACCACAGCAACTGCTCTGCTCTGCTGGGTAGTTATCCCAGAGAAATAAAGATTTACATTCATACAAAAATTTTTACATGAATGTTTATATAAGTTTTGTTTATAGTAGCTCCAAACTGGAACAATCTAAATGTCCTTCAATAGGTAAACGGTTAAATAAACTGTGATGCCATAGGATACTACTCAGCAATTAAAAAAAAAAAAAAAGTATTGACACATACAAAGTGTTGAATGAATCTCCACAGAGTTAGGCAGCATCAACAAAGCCAATCCCAAAAGGCTACATACTGCCCAATTCCACTTATGTACCATTCTTGAAATGGACAGAAGATTAGTGGTTGTCAGTGGTTAAAGGAGGGGCTTAGAGTAGGACAGATGTGAGTGTGGCTATAAAAGGGCAGTATGAAAGATTCCTGCGATGATGGAAATGTTCTAGATCTTGACTGTATCAATATCAACATTCTTGTGATGTTGTAGTACAGTTTCAGAAGATGTTACCATTGTGAGGAAACTAGTAGAGGGTATGTGGGGTCTCTGTATTACTTTTACCACTACATATGAAACTAAAATTATCTCAAAATAAAGTTAATTAAAAGGAAACTGATCCACAAGAGAATTGGAATGTTCACAGATGGGAAATGTATTTGAAGAAAACCATAAGGAGGAAAGGACTATTTCTCAGAGAAGAAAAATAAAGATCATGGAGAGAAAGGTTAACAGCTGACTACCGACTATGACCAGATCCAGCTGTCCTCAATCTTTTTCAGTCAGGGATAGGGATGGGATCTTAGGGATTCATACTGTGAAAATATGAATAAACTTCAGAGTTCAGACTTCTGAGCAGGAGTGCACAAAATACCAAGACTCACCAGGATTTCCAAACCTTTTAAACTACATGCCAGCTCTAGGGATTGTAGGCTGTCCAGGCAAGGCATGATTCTAGGCCTTAGGGAATAAAAGTTCCCAGAGAAACAATAAACTTAAGATGCCAACAAGCTTCTCCTCTTTTTCTGTGTAGTAGTCAGCCTCCACGATAGCCCTCAATGAGTCTTATTTTCCAGTATAGCCTTATGTAGTCCCCTCCCATACTGAATAAGGATGACCAACAGCATATTGCATAAATGACCGTGCAGCTTTGAAGGCTAAGTAATTAAAGATGCTATAGCTTCTTTCCTGTTTGCCTTTAGATAAGCTGCCATGTTGTGAGGATACTCAAGCAGTACCGAGGAGTGCACATGGTGAGGAACTAAGTAAGGCCTCCTGCCAGCCATGTAAATGAGCTATTCTTAGAAGCAGATACTTCAGCCCCAGCCAAGCCTTCAGATGCCTGCAGCAGTAGGCAACTTTTTAACTGTAATTTAATGAGAGACCCTGAGCCAAATCCACCAATCTAAAGTGGTCCTGAGTTCTCGACTCACAGAAACCCTAAGAAATAATAATATTTATTGTTGTTTTAAGCCAGTAAGTTTTAAACCTTTTGTTATGCTGTAATAAACAACTAATACATTCTACTTTCCATTTCTAGGGCTAGGTGGGTATAACCAAGGGTAACCACTGGGAGGAAAGCCTTGTCTATTTAGAAGACTAAAAGCAGCTCAAACCTAAAAGATAGACAAATAGGCCATTGGAACAGAAGGTTCCAGAAACAGACCCATACATACTTCATCACTAGATTTGTGAAAAAGTTGATACTGCAGTGCTATAAAGAAAAGAACTGTCTTTTCAATAAACGGTGATAGGTCATTTGGTAAGTATGAAGAAAGATTCTTTTTATTCTTAAATGGTTGTTTATTTTTGAGAGAGAAAGAGAGAGAGAGAGAGAGGGCACAAGCAGGGGATGGGCAGAGGGAGACCAAGCAGACTCCTGTCAATGCCGAGCCTGGCATGGGGCTTGAACTCACAAACTGTGAGATTATGACCTGAGCTGAAATCAAGAGTTGGGTGCTTAACTGACTGAACGATTCAGATGCCCCAAAAGATTCTTAATCCCTTTTTATGCTATATATGAAAATTAATTTCAGATCATTATAAATCCAAATGTGAAAGATACAACATTATAAAGCATTTAGAGGAAAATGCCTTCATGGCTTTGGGCTACACAAATTTGTGGAATACTCAAAAGTTGCTAATAATACAAGAGAAAAAGTGATCAATGTTATTACATTACACTTAGTGTCTGGTCACCATCAAGAGGATGAAAAACCAAGTGAGTAAGAGGAGATATTTACAATACATATATCCATGAAGACTCCTATTCAGAATATATTTTAAAAAACCCAACTCCACATATTAGCAGGAGAAAGACCACTTAATAGAAAAATGGGCAAAAGATCTGAATAGGCACTACACAAAAGACATCCATCCAAAAGGCTGTAAGCATAAAAGAAGATCTTGATTTCATTAGTCATTGCAAAATGCAAATTAATACCACTACACAACCACCAGAATGGTTATAACAACAAAGACTGATAGTAATAAGCATGGGGAAGAATATGGAGAAACTGAAACTTTCCATACCGTATTAGAGTGTAAATTGGTATAACCATCTTGGGAAACTATGGCAGTATCTACAAAAGCTGAACATATACCCCAGGACCTCACAATTCTACTCCTAGATACATGCCCTAAATAACTATGTACATATATCCACCAAAATACATGCACAAGTACGTTCATTGCAACACTTTTCAGAAATGCCCAGCCTGGGTGGCTCCATTGGTTAAGCGTCTGACTTCAGCTCAGGTCATGATCTCACGGTTCGTGGGTTCGAGCCCCGCATCTGGCTCTGTGCTGACAGCTCAGAGCCTAGAGCCTGCTTCAGATTCTGTGTCCCCCTCTCCGTGCCCCTCCCCCGCTTGCACTCTGTCTCTCTCAAAAATAAATAAAAACGTTAAAAAAAAAAAGAAATGCCCATATCATGCTTGCGTTTCTGCTCTATTTCAAGTGCTTATTATGTACACGTGAACTGCCGTGCTAGTTTCCTAATTAAATACTTATAAAATGCATCCAGTTTAATCTTCTAGTTTTTGTAAATACTTATTTTTGAGAAGGGGGATAGGGGGCATGACAGGGAAAGGGCAGAGAAAGGGGGACAGGATCCAAAGTGGGCTCTGTGCTGACAGCAGAGTCTGATGTGGGGCTCGAACTGATGAACCATGAGATCATGACCTGTGCCAAAGTTGGACACTTAACTGACTGAGCCATCCAGGTGCCCCTAATCTTCCAGTTTAATCAGAGCAAAACTCTGATCACGTTACTCCTCCCACTATCCAAAATTTTAATGGTTCCCTGTCAATTGCATAGCAAAGTTCAAATTCTATGGTTTAGGGTTTTTTTTTAATTAAAAAAATTTAAATTTATTTTCAATATGGTAAAATACACTGAACATAAAATTTACTATTTTAACTACTTAATTGTACAGTTATTTCTGTGGCATTAAGTATATTCACATTGTTGTAGAGCCATAAACACCTTTTTCATCTTCCCCAACTGAAATTCTATGTCTGTTAAACACTAATTCCCAATTCTCCACTATACCCTGTCCCTAAAAACCACCATTATACTTTCTGTCTCTGTGAAATGGACTACTCGTATATGTGGAATCATACAATATTTGCCCTTTTGTGACTGGCTTATTTCACTTAGCATGAGGTCTGCAATGTTAATCCATGTTGTAGCATGTGTCAAAATCTCATTCCCTTTTAAGGCTGCATAATATTCCATTATGTGTAGATGTCACATTTTGTTTATCCATTCCATCTGCTGGTGGGCTCAAGTTCTGGGGCTCAGTTTTAGAGCCTTTACGATTCAGCTCAAACCTGCATTCCCATCTCATTTGTACTCCTTTATTTATAATGTGATATATACATACATACATACATACATACATATACACACACTGTTACTACTCAAACCAAGTTGATTTTTCACTGTTTCCTAAATATAATTTTCTACCTTCACACGTTCAATTTCCCTGTCTGAAAAGCGTCCCAATCTTCCCTGTCTAAATTGTCCAAAGTTTTTCTTATATTTGAATGCTGTCCTCTAATGTCACCATTTTTGATCATCCTTCATTCAAGGTTCCAACATCTAGAGCTTTTTCAGAACAGAGAGTCTTCCCCTTTCACAGAACCTCACACAGGGCCTTCCTGCAGTGCATGAGTGCTCTTATTCATTGAACTAAGTGAACTAGCTAAATTTCATTAAAACATAAGTGTACATACTTCTATGCTTAAACATCTCACCATGAGTTTTTTTCTTGTTTTCAATAATAAGCTGTATTAAGCCACTTAAAAATGTCAAATAGACAATATGAAGAGTTAAAAGGGTATCTCTTTCTTCCTAATTCCTGGTACAACCCAGCCAGGCAGAAAAAAACCTATTAATTCAGACAACACAAACTCAAAGCAAGGGGCACAAATGCACAGAACTAAGGAGAGCAGGACTGAGATGCTATAGAGTGGGATGAGAAAAGCCTGAGCTCAGAGTGAAAAGACTCGAATTACAGTCCTTGTTCTTGCTCTATAAACTTGGAGAAATTTTTTAAAGTTTCCTAAGCCTCAATAGCCAGGCATATAAAAGGGGAAAAATACAAAACTAATAATATTGCATACAGTAATAGTAAAATTAAAAAACGTAAACGCACCTAGAACCAACCTTGGCATGATAGGTGCCAAGTGCATAGTTCTTGAATTAAAAGCAGTCCAAGGAGATTCGTGAGATCATGAAATTGGCAGAAGAGTTATCATTATAGAAGACCCCCAGATTTTCCACTCCATGTTCTTTCTTCTCAATCACCATTAAGAAGACATTATTGGAGCACCTGGGTGGCTCAGTTGGTTAAGAGTCTGATTCTTGGTTTTGGCTCAGGTCATGATCTCATGGTTCCTGAATTTGAAACCCACATCAGGCTCAGTGTGCTAACAGCATAGAGTCTGTTTGGGATTCTCTCTCTCCCTCTCTCTCTGCCCCTCCAATGCTCACACACACTCTCTCTCTCAAAATAAACAAACTTTAAAAAAAAGGCATTATCTTTTCTTCCTTCTTGCCCTGCGTCACACATCAGCAACCGCTCTGAATTCTGCCTCTTTTGGTTAAAGCTATGACTCTTCTTCAGTTTCTCAGGTTCAAAATTAACTACTTCTTTCTATTCAGCTCTTCCTGCTACTTCACTGCTCATGCCAAATCAACAAGCTCCTTTGTAGCATTCAGTAAAACAAGCACAAATTCTGCTAAATGTTTTGAGGGATATAGAAAAGAGGTAAGATTAATTACTTTCAAGTAACTTATAAGTTTACAATGTTGCAGGAACAAAAGAGATGAACACATGTCCCTAAAATGAAAAGCAAATGTTGGGGTACCTGCCTGGCTCAGTCGGTAGATCATCTGACACTTGACCTCAGGGTCGTGAGTTCAAGCCCCATGTTGGGGGTGGGGCCTACTTAATTTTTTAAAAAAGGCAAATTTTTAGAAGTACCATAAAGAAATATATAATGTTATTAGACCCCTGAAGTAGGTAATCAAATTTGGTTGGGGCATGGAGAGAGAAAGGGAGAAAGAGAATATGAATGAATATGAACAATGAAGAAGATAGGGTGTAATAGTTTGGGGAAGGAAGGAGAAATGGACATTTCTTCTACAGGACACAGTATGACCAAGGTCTGGGTATGGGAAAAGGTAAGACAAGTTCAGAAAATATGGAATGGTCTCTTTTAAAAGTGTAGAAAAGGAGAAAAAGAAGAGCTCAGGGGTCCTGGAAAGCCTTTACACCATGCTAAGAAATTCTTTCTTTTATTGGTAATGGGGAGCTACTGAAGAGCATAGATCAGCAGAGAAGTAACTGTTGCTGTGCTGTTATCTGGCATAATGATGAAGACAAGCCACAGAAAGGAAAAATGAGAGGCAGAAAAAACTATTTAGAAAGCTGTTGCAGTAATCTGCCATCCTGAAAGAAAATGACAAGGAGACAGAAAGGGAAAGGCAATGCAAGTCACTTTATTCAACAATGGGGCTTAAAAGAGTATAGGGTATAGGGGCCTACTCTCAGGAAAGTTAGAACCTTCCATTTGTGTCTGTGATTAAGAGAACACCACCATCTTCTCTGATGAAACAGAAGTGACTGTTTTCCTTTTGTACCCAAATCCAGTCAAAAAAACCAAAACCATTTCACAACCATTTAGACCACATGTGAGTACACATGACCTGGAAATTGCATCACTCCCAGTGTTGAGAGGAGTGCATGTCCCATATGAACCTGTCTCTGTTCTTTACGTTAGATTCCAAGGTAGTGTGTCGAATGAGGCCATGACTTCCTCCTGTTGCTCTTGGCACCTAGAACCTTTAGGTGGTGGTGGTGGGGGGGGAGGGGCAAGTTAGCTCTACACTGGCCACAGTGCATAGGATGTTATGTTCAGGTCTGGCTGTGGTGATGGGACTTGAAATCCTATAGTACTAGGATTCAGTGAGCTTCTGCCTGGAGTCATGATTATAATGTTCTAAGATATAAGGGGCTGACATGTGGAAGAGCAATTTGATTTATTTTGGGTGATCCCACATTCTAAAGTTGAACTACTGCCAACAGGTGTGTACTACAGAAAAGCAGATTTTTGCTCAGTGTAAGTAAGAATTTTCTGAAAGAGTGGTCCAAAGCAGGGCCCTTGGAAACTGGGGAACTACTCAGCATTGGGGATACTGAAGACAAGACAGCCTAGGCCAGGGGTCAGCAAATTTGTTCTGTAAAGGGCAGAGAGTAATTCTTTCATGCTTTGCAGGCCATACAGTCTGTCACAACTATTCAAATCCATAATGGCAGGGAAGAAGCCACAGACAATTTGTAAGCAAACAAGAATGGCTGTATTCCAATAAAACTAGGTAGAAAAAGTTGTATTGGGCAAGATTTTTTTGCCGACCCCTGGCTTAGGCTAAGGGTGAGAAGGGGGACTGAAAGGGGCCTCAATCAGTGGATCAATAGACAGACAAGGGATTAAGGTCTCTTCCAATTTTGAGAGTCTTATGTATTAGTAACCAAGAAAATCTAATATTGTAACACCTCATTCAATCAGATTAGATTCTCAAAACACAGGGATGTGTGCTTTTAAATAACCAACTGTTAACTAGAACCCCTTTGTATTTTCAGCCTTAACAGCTGAAAACGTTTCCAAAACCCCAGAATTTTCTGCCTTGCCTTAGGTATCAACTGAAGATAAGAGCACTTTTCTTTGAGACTAAGGACTTCTTGAGCTTCATATCATCTTTCTAGATACCAAATCTCACATGCCTTGTGGTTAAAATTGTAGAAAGGTCAAGACACTTCTTGGAAGAGGGTTTTGTGTAACTCCTAGAAATGGGTGTGTCCTTTGAACTTCCCTCTTTCTGATGAGAGTGAAGCCCAAAAGTACTAATAAACCAGGGGAGTCCTGTCAAGTGAGGATTATAGTTAGTTATAATATAACCTCAGAATCTGAGGTTCCTGGATGGTATCAACTGACTGAACTTATTAGGGATACTAAAAACATATTTTCATCTTCAAAAAGTTCTTTGCTTTATATGTAAAAAAAAAAAAAAATCACCAACATCACAATTGCATACACACACACACACACACACACACACACACACACACACACACACTCACCTTTCTTTTAGTGAAACTTCCAGCTCAAACAATCACAAAGACATAGAAGAATTTGATTTGACTTGTGAGTGAGGCACAACCACATCTCTATACACTGCAGCATGAAGTACACCAGGCCAATCTTCTGTCCCATAACAGTTAAGAACAAACAATAAGAGTCCAGTGGATCATGTAATGGTCACAAATTTCTGGAGGAACACTTCTTGAGTGAGGAAGGGCTTCTTGCTATTCTTCCTCTAAGAATCCTTCAACTACTCTAGACCATAGTGACTTTACTATGTGAGGAAAATGACTATGACTTTCCTGAGGGGGGAAAAATGGCACTTGCTGAGCTCTTCCTATATATCATGTGCTTTCTATCCATTATCACATTTAATCCAAATCAATGCTGTAAGGCAAATATGATCCCCTTTTCACAGATGAGAAAAATGAGTTTCATTGAGGTTAAACAATTGGCAGAGATCTGCCCTACATCTTGTGGTGGGTCAGGGCTAGGGTCCAGAAAGAACTTGAGAAGCTAATACAGATAAATTGCTGACTATACTGAGACACTGGCCAGAGAATCTGTGAAAGGTGAAGTTCAAAGTTGGTGACAGCAATAGAGGGTTAGAATCCAGGTCCCAGCTCTTAGTCCATAATTATTTCTACTCCTCAAATCCAAATCCCCCAGGAGAAGGAAGCATAATTACATGCTCCAGACTCATCCATCTGAGTAATGAAGTTTCTCTCTGACTCCAATGAACCTTATTTGTTCCTGGGGAATGGAATCAACCTTATCTTATCACAAGACTGTTACATTCTGAGGTCAGGGAACTTTTGTATCTCCAGCATTTAGCAAAGTACTTGGTACATGGTACGTACTTTATAACTCTTCAATGAAAGGTATATGAAAAAAAAAAAGAATATCTATTTGTCCCTCTTTGGAAAAAAACAAACAAAACCTTTTTGTCAGATGACCTGCTAATGTAACACTTCCAGGATTCTAACAACCTCTATCCTGGGAGAGATGGCACACAGACATCATAAATATGAAAGATCACTTTTATGTGAAACTGACTCCAACCCTAGGCTTCAGGGGGGAGATCATGGGATCCTTGGTTCACTGATGGGCACATGATCGAAGCCAGTCTTAACAGTCATTAAGATTCAACTCCAGGCCTCCAGTCTGTCTTTGACTCAAAGTGGTTTCTATCAGTGGACAGAAAGTTGTGATGATATGAGCCTGAGGTTGTAGGGACAGCCATTTGGAGTCTGAGAACAGCTAACCTGAAGAGTGTCAAGTTAGAAAGATGGATCTTGATGAAATGTAAGTCCTAAATCAAGCTGATCCTGAGCCCAGGTTTCCCCCTTGTAGGCTTAGGTGACTTTTCTCATTTAAAGGAATTTAGGTCAATATCTGGTCAACACAGGTCTTAAGCGTGTGTCCAGTACTGAGACCCAGAGCAGTTTGTTACCACAAGGGTAACTAAGGGGTCCTTCCCACATGCTCTTATCATATTCATGATTCAATCCATTTTCAGCTTCCTTCGCTTTCAATTTCTTTTCTATTCCGTTTTAGTCGCCTTCCTCCTTTCAATCATTCAATCAACATTTATCCAACAGATCACTGCCAGGTCCTTCAAGATAGTACCCAGGTAGCTCAGTACTCTGAGCTCAGGACTCTGCTAATGGTTGCAAGCAGAGAACCACTCTACCTGGGAGGAGTCAGGGAAAGCTGAAGAGCACAAGCAACATTGTGGTTGGGTCTTGGAGGATAAGTGGAGTTTTGCAGTTGCAGAAATAAGGTTGGAGGGGAAAAAGGCTTTTTCAGGAAAAGACAATAATATGCATGCAGTTAACTCTTGTTATTCACAGTAGTTATGACCTATAAAGTCACTATGAACACTAAATTATTGAACGCATATTCATTTTTCCTAGGAGAAAAACAGGGTTAGTTTCCTGAAAGCCCATGGTCACAATATTTTTGTCAACCGATATAATCTTATCTCATGTTTGTGTTTAAAGACTCCTCACTTAATATATATTGTTGATTCATTAACAATTAACTGAATTGACTGAATTCAGTTCTGAATTCAGGCTGAATTAAGCCAACAGCACCGTAACTCAAGTCTGAATGAAAGTTGTAAATACACGTGTTTTCTCCATAAGGCACAGCACAATTTTCCTGAGCTTCAGAACACTATGCCTGGGGCCCTTTTTAAACAGCAAAACCACCAGTGAAAAGCATGGCATTAAACAGATGGAGGGAAGAGCATGAGAGCTGAAGCAAGAAGGCAGAGCACTGCTCTGTCACCTCCGCTGGGGAATGTGTGTGGGGGGCACTGAAAGTTTCCAGTGCTCTGCACACAGGCACATCTGTGCTTGATCATGAAAGAAAGCACTGTGAGTTTTGCTTTGGGGGTTACAAATCAATTTTAGCAGGTAGGTGAATTTGCAAATGCAGAATCTGAAATCTGTGATTAGGAGGAATGACTACAGATGGAAAACGTTGGGGCGTTCAAATAATAAGTAATAAAGCTAAGGTTGGTAAAGTTGAAGGAAGGAGGATGAAAAACTGTGAAAAGGAAATTGATGGAAAAGTGGTCTGGGATTATTTTAAGGGCTTCACGTGCAGAGTTTTATGTTTTTTCTGTATATCAATCACTTCTTTTTTTTTTTTAAGTTGTGGTTGACATTCAAGGTTATATTAGTTTTTGAGTGTACAGGTCAATCATTCTTGATACCAAATGTTAATGTAAAATTTAGAATTTGAGAATTCCCCCATAGAGCAATAATGATTTTATAGTATTTATTAGCTAATAGATAAAAACTACTATGAATTCATTAACTCAATTATTTTATTAATTCAATTGTCTACATTTTTTAAAAAGTATGGATACTTGTAAATTCAGGGGGTAAATACTTGGTGTAAGTATGTGTTCATGTTTTCAAGGACCCAGGCCACCCTGTGAGAACCACTGTCATGTACTCAGGTGAGGAGCCTGCCTGGGCATAGAAGAAAGCATCTGCAAAGGTCCTGGGAAGAAATAAAGCTTGGCTCAAGTGAGGACCTGACAGGAGGTCATGGCTGGAGCATAATGAGCAGAGCAGAGAGTAGGAGGAGGGAAAGGCAGCAATAGATGATGATGGTGCCTTGTAGGTCATTTAATGAAGTTTAGATTTTATCTTAAATAGAAGATCCCTTAACAGGGATATAATTAAATAAATTGACATATCAGCAATTGAAGAAACAAGCTTGAGAACAATGTAGTATGATCCTATTTATGAACTCATATGTATACACATCACCACATATATATGTGTATGTACAGTATACATATATGTACACACACACACACACACACACACACTCCTGCGTTTTACAAACACTTAGAAAAGTATTCCAAACTGGTACCAGTGGTTCTCTGTGGAGGAGAGTGGAGTATATAAGAGAAATAAGGGAACTTTCACATTTTGGGGTGCATGGGTAGCTCAGTCAGGTAAGGGTCCAGCTCTTGACTTTGGCTTGGGTCATGATCTCACGGTTTGTGGGTTGGAGCCCCATGTTAGGATCTGTGCTAACAGTGTGGAGCCTGCTTGGGATTCTTGCTCTCCCTCTCTCTCTTTCCCTCCCCTGCTCATGCATTCCGTCTCTCTCTCATTCAAAATAAATAAATTTTTCTAAGAAGGGAACTTTCACAATTTAATCTATATGGTAGTCTTAAATAAACATGAGACCACTGAACGTTTTTACACTTTATTTTCATATTTACATTTCTTAGTTTGTGGCAAATGCAGTGTAGAGGGCAAAGAGCATGAGCAGGGAGGCCAAATACACACCTTCTCAAGAAATAATGGTGATCTGGACCAGGACAGTGGCAAAGGACATATAGATCCAAGATATACTTCAGAGGCTGAAATGCCTAATCTTGGCAACAGACCGAATATGGGAGATATGGGAGAAGGAAGTATAAAGGCAGACTCCTAAGATTTCCTACCTGAGCAAGTAGTTGGGCTATATCATGGCTTAGGGTGAGAACCACAGCCACGTCTCTCTGACAAGCCTATCACAGTGCATTTTGGGCATTCTTTGCCTCAAATGCATCAAAAACAAAGGAGTAAAATGAATTGGACATGTGTGTGAGAGAGAGTGTCACATCTGGGAAACCAGAGAGCCTTGTATGAGTGATTACATTGACTAAATTGTATGAGATTGATTTCCCAAAGACCAGGTCAATCTTTCTGCAGGGGACTCATGGAAACCATTAGTGGAATTACCTCTTCCATTGACAAAACAACAAATGAGCTGTTGCCAGCCCTTTGTGTTTTGGAGAAACAAAGGTCATTCCATTGAGGAACCTCTTTCTCATGTCCTTGAATGCTCTAAGTTGTATTTAAAGCCCTGAATTAAGCAAAGGTTACCAAAAACAAAAAACCAGGGCAATGTTGGAGGAAGAATAGACAAATCATGCCCATCAATATAGCTACACTGTTCCCCTTCCTCTAGGACAAAGGCTTCTCTCATCAGGCTTCCCCACTTCAAGTAATGGGAGAAGAGAAGGCTCCTGGGCTTTGGCTTCCCTACAGACCAGGTTTCATACTTTCTTAAACACATACCTGATTGTGTGACTTCCTTGCTTCAACAGAGGTACTCAAAACCTCAGTGTGTATCTGAATTTCGGAGACACATGTTCAAATGCAGATATCCCCAGGTACCAGGCCCGATAGAGATTCAAACTCAGTTAGTCTTGAGTGGGGTCCCGGACACAAACCCCAAGTATCTCCACAATAGAATGTCCAAGAATCCCATTCGGAGAAACACTGAACTGCATGGTTAATGGTGGTTAATGAAATGTGGTTACCATTTAGTGAGCTGCACTGAAAGAATAACTGGGTCATGGAGATCTGGGGTGTACTTCTAGCTCTCTCTCTGGTCATTTAACTGGGCATGTGAACCCAGGTTGGGGAGAACACTACTGCTCTGGTCCACAGAGTCCTCATTTATAAAGTGTGAATGTTCTATCTGTGGATCTGCAGCTTCCTTTCAATTACTGACATTTTAAGCCACAGGAAAACACAAAGGGTTGGTAATGTCAGGCAGGGCTTCTTACTCCACCGTACCAGACTGAATCTCCCTAAGGTGCTCAGATTGTAGATATACGTGAGCAAAAGCACAAAATCCAGTGCTTTCTGGAATTTGCTGGTCATGAGCAAATATTCTGAAGAGATACTTCTAAAGTACAGGATGAACTGGGCATGGGGCTCTTCCAGAGCCTGGCTTCTCTTCCCTAATCATACCACTCAATATAAATGCAGGAAAGTAATTCAAAGGATGGAAGGAGAAACAACCTAATTCCGAAGATTAGTTCAGGTGATCAAAATAAATGCCCCACCTGCCTCCTGGGAGCTCTAATTTACATTAATCCAGCTGCATGAAGTATGTGTATCTGAAACACATTCCTATACAGAGACAATTCCATGGGCTGTATATGATCTCTTTTAAAAGGTTTCTTTTAATTTATAAGTCTTTATACAGTGTTAGAAGAATGACCTCTGGGCTAATGACTCCCCCCCTTTTTTTTCTTTTTTTTTCTATTTATTTATTTTTCAATATATGAAATTTATTGCAAATTGGTTTCCATACAACACCCAGTGCTCATCCCAAAAGGTGCCCTCCTCAATACCCATCACCCACCCTCCCCTCCCTCCCACCCCCCATCAACCCTCAGTTTGTTCTCAGTTTTTAAGAGTCTCTTATGCTTTGGCTCTCTCCCACTGTAACCTCTTTTTTTTTTTAATTTATTTATTTTGAGAGAGAGTGTGAACAAGGAAGGGGCAGAGAGAGAGAGAGAGACAGACAGACAGAGGTGGGGAGAGTCAGAGAGAAGCCCAAGCAGGCTCCACACTATCAGTGCAGAGCCTGCTGTGGGGCTCGAATCCACGAAACCACGAGATCATGACCTGAGCTGAAACCAAGAGTCAGATGCTTAACTGACTGAGCCACCCAGCTGCCCCTTTCCCCCTGGTTTTTAAAAAAATTTTTTTTTTCAACGTTTATTTATTTTTGGGACAGAGAGAGACAGAGCATGAACGGGGGAGGGGCAGAGAGAGAGGGAGACACAGAATCGGAAACAGGCTCCAGGCTCCAAGCCATCAACCCAGAGCCTGACGCGGGCTCGAACTCCCGGACCGCGAGATCGTGACCTCGCTGAAGTCGGACGCTCAACCGACTGCGCCACCCAGGCGCCCCTCCTCTGGTTTTTTTAAAGTCAAAATTATAGTGGCATATACAATAAATTTTATATACAACAAAATTCACCTATTTTTTATTATAAATTTTTTTAACATTTATTTATCATTGAAAGACAGACAGACAGAGCATGAGCATGGGAGGGGCAGAGAGAGGGGGAGACACAGAACCTGAAGCAGACTCCAGGCTCTGAGCTCTGAGCTGTCAGCACAGAGCCCGAGGCGGGACCCGAACTCACAAACTGCGAGATCATGACCTGAGCCGAAGTCGGACACTCTACCAACTGAACCACCCAGGCGCCCCTAAAATTCACTCATTTTAAGAGTTCAGGTATGACAAATGTACATACCATATAACCACCACCACAATTAAGACAGAATAGTTCCAACACCCTAAAGGGGTCCCTTGAGCCATTTCCAGGTTAATTTCTACTCCCCACCCTGGCCACAGGCAACCACTGATCTACTTTCTATCACTATAAATTAGATCTGTCTTTTCAAGAATATAATAGAAATGGAATAATATAGCATATATTCTTTCATGGCTGGCTTCTTACATACAACAAAGTTTTATGATTCATCCATATTGCTGTAAGCATCAGTAGTTTTTAAATTGCTGGTAGTATACTATTTTATGAAGGTACCATAATTTCTTTATCCATTCACCTATTGATGGACAATTAAGTTGTTTCCAGTTTGGGGCTATTATGAATAAAGCATCCATGAAAACTCATGCACATGTCTTTTTGTCAACATGTTTTAATTTCTGTTAGGTAAATATCTATAAATGAAAGGGCTGCATCACATGGTAAGCATATACCTGATATTGTAAGAAACTGTCACACTGTTTTACAAAGTGGTTGTCAATTTTTGTGTTCCCACCAGCAATTTATGAGAATTCAGCTTCTCCAAAACACTAAGCCATTACAGCTAATCTAGTGGCTGTGCAGTAGTGTCTCACTATGTTTTTAATTTGCATTGCCCTGATGACTAATGATGTTGAGCAATTTTCCATGTGCTTATTGGTTGTGATCTTCTTTTGTGATGTGTCTGTTCAAATCTTTTGCCCATTTTTAAATTGAGGTTTTTTGTTTGTTTGTTTTTGCTTTATTACTGAGGTGTAAGAGTTCTTTATATATTTCCGGGTACAGTCCTTTGTCAGTTATCTGTACTGAGAATATTTCTCCCAGTCTATGGCTTGTTTTTTCATTTTTTAAATGGTATCTTTGAATGAGCAAAAGCCTCTAATTTTGAGCAATCAAATTTATTGTTTTTTTTTAGTAGCTCTGACATTTTTCTGTCTTATGTTTCTTCTCTAAAAAACTCCTTTCTATCCCAAGACAAAAAGATTTTCTGCTTTGTTTTCTCCTGGAATTTTTATAATTTTAGTTTTACGTTTATGTCTATGATCCATCTTGGTGCAGACTGTGAGATAAGGATCATGGTCCATGGTTTTCAAATGGATATTCAGCTGTTCTAGCAGTGTCTCGGAAAAGAAATATCCTCTCTCTCTGAGACTGCTTTGGCTTTTTTGTTCCAAGTCAATGACTAAATATATGTAGGTCTATTTCTGGATTCTCTATTATGTTCAATTTATCTCTCTATATGCTTATGACAGTACCATACTGTCTTCATTACTTCAGTTTACCTGGAAATTACCTGGAAATCAGGTAATGTGTGAATCCTCCAATTTCAGTCATTTTCAAAATTGTTTGGCTATTCTAGTTCCTTTGCATTTCCATACAAATTTTAGAATCAGATTATCAATTTCTATCAAAAAAAAAAAAAAACCTCCAAAGTGCTGGATTTTTACTGGGATTGCATTAAATCTAGAGATCAATTTGGAAAGAAACAACATGCTATCGTTTCCTCCTTAAATGTTAGACAGAATTTACCAGAGAAGTCATCAGGCTTGGAGTTTTCTTTGTGGGAGGTTTTTAATTAGAATTTAAGTAATTTAATAAATACAAGGGCTATTTGGATTTTTACTTTCCTCAGTGTCAGCTTCATCCTTTATAGAATTTGTTAACTGCATATAAGTTATCAAGTTTACTCAGGTAAAGTTGCTCATAATATTCTCATATTACCCTTTTCAAAAAATTGAGATACAATTCACATGGCATAAAATTTATCCTTTTAAAGTATATGGTTCAATGATGTTTTTTAGTATATTCACAAGGTTGTACAACTATCACTACTATCTAATTCCAGAACATTTTCATCACCCCAAAAAGAAATCCTATATCCCTTAGCAATCACTATCCATCTCCTCCCCACTTTCCAGACCCTTCAACTACTAAGGTTATCTTTCAAGGTTTGTAAAATCGGTAGTGATGGCTGATCCATTTTTCATGTACTCTATTTCTACAGATAGCAAGTCCTAATGCATGAATCTAAAGAGTTGAAATCCCATCACAATCTGGGATTCTGGAGAGATGGAAGAAGAGAGAATTTTCCTGGTCTGTTAACTAGGCTCCTTATTGCCTAGCGGCACTCTGAACCAATGAGAGTGTGCCCAAATTACTGAAAGGTTTTGATTACTTCAACACTAAGGAAAGCAGCCTGACAATGAAAAGTGTATATGAATGAATATGAATATATATTATATGATGATATGAGAAATTTTGGGAGGCAGTGGGCTACAGTACAACTTTCCAACTAATCTCTGGACCTTCTTTTATTTGACCCAAGCTACGTCCTGTAACTGCCTTCTACACCATTCCCTCTCTCTATTCTTATTCTTACTCCCACAAATATCCTAGACTCCAGGAGGAATAACTTGCTTTAACCCAGAAACCCTGTAGTTGGTGCCTTTGAGATGTTCCCTGTAAAATACTACTAATCCTTTAAGATTCTGCACAAATGCATTTGGGGGAACTCTCTGGAAGGGCAGGGACCATGCCTATCTTCCCCTTCACAAAGCAAAAGCTAAACTGAATGCTGGCTGAAGACCCAGTACTGATAAGCTATCAGAGTATGCATTTCTTTTCCATATTTTCAAAATTGTCTTATGAAAAGGCAAGAAAAGGAGTATCATCATCACTCTGTAGGTCAAGGAACATTCATCCAGAAAATAGTAATGGTCTACTAACCTCATGAATGGAAGTTCCATACAGACCTGGAACAAGAACCCAAGTCTCCTTTTTATCATGCCACATATCATTATACCAGTATTTTTTTTTTAAAGACAGGACACAAAAAGTCTTTTATTCTAAATTGAGTCCTACATGCATTTTTTAATTTGGGGAAATTTTTTTCAGCTTCATTGAGGTATAAATGACATAAAAATGGTAAGATATTCAAAGTGTACATTGTGGTGATTTGATATATGTATACAACCTATCTCTTAAATTTCCCAAATTTCCTAGTAGTGGTCTACGACAACTTATATTTACTTTAGACGGATACCAGATTGGAGATCAGGGTTGAAGATAGGAATGAATCATGAATGCAGAACAGGGGACCTGATGAGAAGAGGAAGTGGCACACTAGGCTCCAGGTGTCCCAAAGCCTGCTTTAGAACTGCATGCCTGGGGCGCCTGGGTGGCGCAGTCGGTTAAGCGTCCGACTTCAGCCAGGTCACGATCTCGCGGTCCGTGAGTTTGAGCCCTGCGTCAGGCTCTGGGCTGATGGCTCAGAGCCTGGAGCCTGTTTCTGATTCTGTGTCTCCCTCTCTCTCTGCCCCTCCCCCGTTCGTGCTCTGTCTCTCTCTGTCCCAAAAATAAATAAACGTTGAAAAAAAAATTAAAAAAAAAAAAGAACTGCATGCCTAATGGTAGTCACTTCTCTGATTCAGAGTTGTCTGTGTGGAGTTAGGTACTGACTACTTCTGGAACTAGAAGTGCCAGGACCTTTCATCTTAGGAAGTAAAAACCACCTAATCCTTTTATTTCTAGGCAACCTCTCCACCTTTGTCTGAGTGAATAAGAGAGCTGAATAATACATACCACAGCAGGGACTCAGTTTTTAGGTAATTTTTCCATCTTGAGGCATCCTGACCCTGTGACATGGTACCCTCTGGGGCTCCAGCTACTTTCCCAAGATTCAATTTCTTCCATGACTTCAGAGCACAAGTTCACAGATTGCAATTGGGGAGCTATGGCTGCCTCAAGGAAAAGTCAAGTACCTCCCAGGCTCAACCCTGGTGACTTTCCAAATAAAACTCAATGATTGAAACAAACCATTTCTGACCTTAACCCTTATCTGAGCAAAAAATGTTACACTGCAGCAGACAAAAATACAGAATCAACTCCGGTAGTTTAAGATCTAGAATGTGTACCTTTATATTAAATTTATACCTGTCCACCATGCCTGACTTATACTTAGAAATTTAGTACTTGTTCTAACTTTTGTTAGAAACTTCTACTTTACTGTACTATATCCTAAACTGAAATAAGCTTTCCAGAAACCAGAATATAAGATGATTTCTTAATCTGCATTAATCATAATCAATCCCAACCAAATCCAAACCTATGTACTTTCTAAAACTATCAACATACAGCAACTGGAATAGAAAATTTCTCTAAAAGGATTATAAATAGAGATTTCATGTGTAAGCAGGTCTTGGTTAATGGCTACAAGCTTCATTTTGAATATTATTTATGTTATTTTAGATGCACAAGTGTTTTGTAACCTTTTTGAAAACAAAAGACAGAAAAGATGCATGGTAATGCATGAAGCTGTGTGGTTCAAATTCCAGATATCACTTACTAGCTATGTGACCCTGATGAGTCACTTAACCTCTGTGAGCCTTGGTTTCCTTATCTGTAAAATGGAACAAATTCCAGGTACCTTACATGGTTATAGAGAAGGAAAATATAGGGTAAGATATATGTTTTTAAAAAAGGGTTATGTACAAATATAAACTTTTATCGTCTCATTGTTCTGGTCATGTGCCTCTAAACACCCCTGTTATTGGGGCATAATTTAGTGCAAAGAGACCACAGTGGTAGCTAAAAATACTGCCTGATATCTATGTAAAACAGGGTCAATAAAACCACACACTCTAGGGAAAGTCAGGTATGGAACCCATATATAAACTCAAATTTGAAAAAAAAATTAACTTTCCAACTCCAGTCACTATGAGTGGCCCATGAGAGCAGTGCGTGTGAACACCACAGCCTCACATGTGCACTTCCAGTCTTGAATGTGGGTCCTTCGTATTATTCTCTGCCAATGGAATCAGAACATTTTGGAGGGGAGTGGATTCCATATTATGGAATAAAAAAAAATTAGGATAGGTCTGAATGCGTTTATTCAATAATAAAATCAAGGGCTGCTTTAAATTGTATAGGAAAAACACTAAGGACTGCTGAAAATCAGGACTAGATTTAAAGGAATTCCCAATGTCCACGTTGTAACCTTTTAAAAGTAACTTCACCCTGTGAAAATATGAGTTCATAATATTTAAAGGAGTAAAGTGTACAAAGATTTTTTTTAATATAAAAGGCAAAAAATAAAGTATAAAAGGTGACTATAATCAGATTTGATATTTTTATTGATTTTATTGAGAAGGGAGTGAATACACTGGACATTTCCTCTCTTCTATTAAGCAATATATGTGATATAAAGTATAGATGCGTATCTGTTTATATCAGTGTAAGAAAAGAAAGAAGCAATACAGGGAACTATGAGTAAGTAAAAAATACAAGAAAAAGTAGAAATTATACAAACAACAGGAAGGACTGATCAGCATTGGTGGTCACACAGATCACTAACAAAAGGGGGAGGGGATCTAACAGTTAAGGAGCGCTGGTGGTCATAAACACTGACCAAGGGAAATAAGGGTGCAGTAGTACATCCCAAGAGAACACTTCAGCTTGCAAAGGACGGCTAACTCCATGAACTCCTATTCTCTCATTGTCTAGCAATGCTTCTCAAACTTTCACATGCACCAGGAAAAAAAAAAAAAAGAGGAAAACATGTACCAGAATTACCTATAGGACACACGTTAAAATGCCTATTTCTGGGCCCCATTCCCAGAGTTTCTGATTTAGAGGGTCTGGAGTTGGGGGGGGGGGGATGTCTGAGAATTTGCATTTCTAAAAGCCTCCAGAAGATGCTGATATTGCTGGTCCTGGAACCACACTTTGAAAACCACTGCCCTACATGCATCACTAATTATAATGACATAATATTGAGGCATAGGTAAGTTCTGAATAACGCTCACATTGGCTCAGACACCATAATGACTGGACGGTATTTTATAACTCTGGCCAAGCAAGAAACTAAAAAAATTCCTCATTTCAAGGAATTTATATTAGGGGTGCCTGGGTGGCTCAGTTGGTTAAGTGTCCGACTTTGGCTCAGGTCATGATCTTGCGGTCCGTGAGTTTGAGCCCCGCGTCAGGCTCTGTGCTGACAGCTCAGAGCCTGGAGCCTGTTTCAGATTCTGTGTCTCCCTCTCTCTCTGACCCTCCCCCATTCATGCTCTGTCTCTCTTTGTCTCAAAAATAAATAAACGTTAAAAAAAATTTTTTTTAAAAAAGGAATATATATTAAAATTTAAGAAAGTAAAACCGGGCACCTGGGTGGTTCAGTCAGTTAAATGTCTGCTCTTGGTTTCAGGTCATGATCTCAAGCTCTGTGAGTTCAAGCGCAGAACCTGTTTGGGATTCTCTATCTCTGTGTGTGTCTCTCTCTAATAAAGAAATAAACATTAAAAAAATAAAAAGTAAAACCTATATGAAAGTCATTAACTAAAGTTGCATTAATGTAACTGAAGTTCATTTAGAGAAAGGAAGTTCAGTCTCCTAACCAGTGGTTGGTCTACAACACTGAGAAAACAACCAAGCCATGTGCCTCAGCCAAAGGTCAACTAGTCTGTCATTGGACACCAGGACTTTGCCAATTTGAAAAGGTGTTTCTTTCCCTTTTAATTCTGGTTAGGTATTTTCTTTCTTTTTTAAAATATTTATTTACTTTTGAGAGAGAGACAGAGACAGTGAGCAGGGGAGGGGGAGAGAAAGAGGGAGACAGAGAATCCAAAGCAGCTCCACACCGTCAGCAGGGGAGTCCCATGATGGGCTCGAACTCATAGACCATGAGATCATGACCTGAGCCGGAACCAACAGTCAGACGCTTAACCAACTGAGACCCTGATAAGGTTGTGTTCTTGTCATTTCTCTGGGAAAGGTTATTTCCCTGGGAAACTCAAAATTATAACTTAAATCTTGGGAAGATTATCAAAATAAGTATAGCGATGCCAGAGAAGAGAATGCAAATAAATACAAAAATAATGAAGAAATTAATTAAACCCAAGGTGTTAATGTTTTAAGCATAAATATACAAATGAGATTTGTGACCAGGGGTGCCTGGGTGGCTCAGTTGGTTAAGTGTCTGGCTCTTGGTTTTGGCTCAGGTCATGATCTCATGGTTTCGTGAGTTTGAGCCCCATGTCAGGCTCTGCACAGGCAGGGTGGCACCTACTTGGGATTCTCTCTCCCTCTCTCTCTCTCTCTCTCTCTGCTCCCCCCCTCCCTGCTTGTGCTGTCCTTGTATCTCTCAAATACATAAATAAACTTAAAAAAAAAAAGAGATTTGTGATCAATGTATTTGTTTATGTCTTATCTACTATTTAAGGTTTTTGAAGTATTCAAGAGAAATGCCAAATTAAACTTCTAACTGCAGTTATGTTAAGAAAATGTAAACAAGTATATAAGTAACTAATGTAAAAATGTACAAAAAATTTCAAAATTTTCAAAGTTTTGAAGTTAAACAGTAAACACACTATACATAGATGACAGTACTTCTCTTCAGGCACAAAAGCCTCTTGGAAGCTCCAAGTATCTGACAGACTGCTCACATCAGCCAGAAATTTGACCATCAGGAAAGGTTTCAAAAAGATGCTCCTGAGTAGATAGCTCACAGTATCCTAGACCGCTGATTTAAAGATGGAATGATGGCACACTGAAAAAATTCAACTATAGGACTGAACATCCACTATGCAAAGTGGGGAAGAAAGTAACATTTACTGAGCATTTACTTAGCACCAATCCAATCTCAGTACCTGGCTCACTCTACATGCTCAACAACCATTTTCAGTTATCCTAAGTCAGACAAATTGTGTTAAAGTGGAGAAAGGCATAACAAATTATGGAACATAGGAAAGAGAATGATTTATTGTACCTTGAGAAGGGAGTCACAGAATATGCAAGGAGGAGATGGTAGGAAGACATTCCATATTTTAAACACACAGAGGCATAGAAATATATGGCATCTTCTGGGGACAGCAAGTTCTCTGTGTGATTAAAAGAATGATGTAGAGCGTGGGGAGGTCACAGCAAATGAGGCTAGGGAGGCAGGTTCAGATCTTATCCCAGAAAGCCTGGAATGCTGCCACATCAAGTAGCATTAAGTAGACTTAACCATCTAGATGGCTGGAAGAAACAGGATCAGATCTAGGTTTTAAATAAATATAACTGAGCTACACACACAGCAACATGAAAGGATCTTAAAGTTAAGAGAAGAAAACAAGACTGAAAATGTGACTTCATTTATATAAAGTTCAAAAATAGACAAAATTGGGGTACCTGGGTGGCTCAGTCAGTTAAGACTCTTGATTTCAGCTCATGTAATGATCTCACAGTTTGTGAGTTTAACCCTGCATTGGGCTCTGCACTGGCAGTGCAAAACCTGCTTGGGATTCTCTCTCGCTCACTCTATCTCTCTCGTCTCTCTGTCCTTCCCCTGCTCTCTCTCTCAAAATAAGTAAATAAAATTTCAAAAATAGACAAAACTAACACTATTGTTTAGGAATACACATACTCATGGTAAAACTATAAACAAAGGCACAAAAGTCGCTATGCTTGGGCGGGGGAGGGGTCCAGAGTGAAGTAAGAAGAATATGATTATGAAGAGAAATCAGAGGGATTTCTGAGGTGCTGTCAATTTTTTTGACTTGAGTAATAGTAATATGAGCGGTTACTTTATTATAATGTATGTTTTATACATTTTTGTGTGTGTATTATACAATAAAATGTTGCAGAAGACATCGTTAGAAGTGTCCTGGAAGGATGATGAGGGTGGGCAGAGTCTAGAGACAGGAAAAGAAATTAAGATGGTCACAATAATACAGGTAAGGGAAGAGAGCTTGACTGGGGTCCTTGGTAACAGGGACAGAGGCAGAAAAGGGGGATCAAGAATTACTTAGAAGTGAGGTCCTAGAAAAAAAAAAAGAAGAGGTTAGGTCCTAGAGACCCATTAGAAATGGAAACTAAGGGAAAGGCAAGTGTCGAAATTGACTGTAAGATTTTTTATGTTTCAAGCTTGAGAAACTGGGTGATAGGTGGGGAAAATACTAAGAAGAGCAGACAATGCAGTTTTTAAAAACTAAGATCTGATTCACACACCATAAAATTCACTCTTTAAAGTGCACAGTTCAGTGGCTTATAGTATATTCAGAAAGTTGTGCAACCATTACCACCACCTAACTCCACCCTAATTATCTTCCACCCAAAAGAAACCCCACACTAATTTACTCATTAACAGTTAATTCCTCATTCTTTACCTACTGCCCCCCAAACAGTGTGGTTAAGACCTGTCTTGACTGAGTAACAGTGACATTCAATTGGTCTTAGGAGCCCAATCCCCCAAGAGATCCTATTTCAGAGTCTTAATTTGCTCTCCACACACAAAAAAGGTTCTGTAGAAGCCGAAAACCTTTTCTCAAAATGTAGAGGGGAACGTCCCCACTCCTAGTTGGAACCTGGATAGGGAATTAAGTCAACAAGAATCAAGGTGGCAGAAATAGGCATCTGGTTATAGTGGCTTTCAACCAGTAGCAAAACTGCCCACTCTCCGAGGGTTTGGAAATTTGTGTGTGTACTTCACGAAGGGTAAACTGTCACAGTGTCTGGGGACCACTACAGGCATTATTTAGGACAGGGGACACGATACTAACCTCAAACAATGCATGGACAGTTCTGTATAACAAAGAACTGTCCCACCCCAAATTCCAACAGAGCCCCATCTCTCCTCTGAGGATCAACAGAGGCAGAATTCCTATTATTTCTGCAAACACAAAAAACGAAAATGGAGAGTTATGATCTGTAACCGGGAACCAGGCCCAGGCCCAAGAACATTTAGTTAAGAATAGCTTAGAGAACAGAAGATTTAAATTAGCTCACAGTGAGAAGAGACTATTAATAGAAACTCAGATATTAATAGTGATGAGTCTCAGTTAGCCCTGAAGGACCTTGGCCCAGGACTGGTTGCATCGGACCGTCACTGTTCTCTTGAGTCTATGTCATGTGTCAGAGCTGTGGCTTCAGGTATGAGAATGGGTGAAGGCTCTACTTAGTGGTACAATTCACAGGCGGGGCATAAACTATCAGAAAGAGGACCCAAGGGTTATGCTCTAGAGTCCATCTTAAAAAGTTAAGAAGGGCCAATAGGGAGCTCTACACAGGGAAAGAAGTTTGTCTCCTCCCTAAAACTTTTTTTCTCTCTGCATTGATTTTCTACGAAATTCTGCCATTGGTCACCCCTTTGACTGCAGCATCGAAGAGCCTTGTTAAAATCAGCACTTTACCTTCAAACACTTATTATGTGTGAAGCTCTGGGAAGCATATGCAACAATATGAGACAGAGACAGTCCTTAGATTAAAAGGGGCTTCCATTTTAGTGGTGAAATTAAAACATGGCCACAACCAAATAAAATACACATTCACCTGAAGAATATATTCCAACAGAAATAATTTAACAGCTGAAAGTAAATTCTGGGGTCAGCTTTACTACTTATGAATGGCATAAACTTGGGATCTTTCTTATCACTTAAGCCTCTGTGTCTTCAGCTATAAAATGAAGATGATAATCCTGACACAGTTCTTGTGAAAATTAGATATGAAAGCTTAGTTTTTTTCTTTCCCTAAATAAAGAATATAGTATAAACTCTACATACATAAACTTCCCTATAAAGTTCTCTTAGAGTAGAAAAGTGGGAGAATTTATATTTGATATGAGAACAGTTTTTACCAAGGAAGTGGTATTCGAACTAGGCTTCAAACACATGGTTAGGAGAGTAAATGCATTTTACACCCAAAGTAATAATTTACTCAACAAATTTTCATTAAGCCACTGCTTTTGTGCCAGGCCATGGGCCAGGCGGAGGATGTTACTGACTTGGAGATGCTTTTTATATTGCTTCTTTAATGCCTCCATATGTTTATTAATTTTTTCCACAAATACCCAAGATGGAATTAGTTGAGCAGAGTAACCAGACACCCAGAAAGCTGGAGACAGGAGGACTGAGGGAGAAGTGAAATCAGACAGGGGGTAGTGGGCCCTGAGAGACATACCTACTACAAGTTCAGTCAAGCCAACTCATGGGGAAGCCAGACATCTGATGGTCCCGAGATGGAGTGGGAGACACGAGGGAATAGGTAGAGGAAGGTCCTATTGACATGATTCTATCTGATAAACAATGCTGTCCAGTTCTGGATTGACTCATGCCTTGCTGCATGTGACTAAGAAAACCAACCTCCCTCCCAATTCGAGGCCTGGAAACAATTCTTCTTCCATGCCGACGTCACAAGGCAGAACATTATATGAGATGCCCTGAACCAAATGGATATTGTGATCAACTGAATGCCCCTGGTATTTACTATAATCTCTGAGCCAGGCTGTCCTGTGAAAGAAGACGGGAAGGAAGTGGAGAGGGAGGAGGACAAGCAGGCAGAGAAGGAAGAAGCCGAAGAGTGGATAGATTATTTCCCTATAATTCTTCAATAAGAAAGTACGGAGAAAGAGGGAGATTAGTTTTTGCGGTTTTTACAAAATGTGTAGTATTTACCATAGTAATAAAAGCTAAATACATTTACTTTGTGCAAGGCACTGAACTAAGCACTTTACATATATTTTTTTATTAAAAAAATTTTTTTAATGTTATTTACTTATTTTTTGAGATAGAGAGAGAGAGAGAGAGCATGTATGGGAGTGTGCACAAGCATGAGCAGGGGAGAGGCAGAGAGAGAGGAAGACACAGAATCTGAAGCAGGCTCCAGGCTCTAAGCTGTCAGCACAGAGCCCAACGCGGGGCTTGAACTCACTAACAGTGAGATCATGACCTGAGCCGAAGTCGGATGCTTAATCAACTGAGCCACTCCGGTGTCCTGTACTTTACATACATTAACTCATTTCATCCTTACAACTATCCTATGAATAGTTACTAGATTATCTCATTTTAAAGAGAAGAAATTGGGGCACGAAGCACCTAAGTAACTCAACTGTAGACAGAAAACCAGAAAGTGGCAAAGCAAGGACTTCTGACTCTGTCTTCCAGGGTCTTCTTGCTAACCAAGGCTTCCTCTCTCAAACTCAGACCTGCCTTATATTTCCCAGCCAGGAATTTCTGCAAATTTCCAGGTCTGACTTATGAAGACTCAACAAGGGAGGTAGGCACCGGAGCTGCAAATACAAAATTATGATACACCATTTCACGTTAAATCTCAGAGAATCCTGAGCAGTGATCAGAAAATCTGGGTTCAATTCTCGGTCTGCTATTTACTGTGTGACCCTGGCAAGTTCCATGACCTCACTGACTCATGAAGAAATATCACCTTCTCTGTTTATCTTACAAGGTTGTTTGTGACAATCAGATGTGTACAAGCTTTAGTGTGTTGGCTCTGGGACCACTCTGAAGGTTTTTTTTTTTTTTTTTTTTTTTTTTAAGTTCTTCAAATGGCTTAGGTCAGTGCAGCTGCCGGATAAAGTGTTTACTACAATAAAGCAGACAGTCCTGAGACTGGATCATAATCCTGGATTGTTGAACTATTATTAGCCATTCCTGCTTTACATGTGAGTTCTGTGTAAAGCACTTCATGTGATTCCTGTCTGACTCAGGCACTCTGTGAATGGTTCCTTTACTTCTCCTTCCTGGCTCTGTGCTTTTATGGGTGAGTTACATGGGACTTGATACTCCATGGGCTAAGGAATAACCCAGTTAGGAACATAACACAGAACTCTCTGGTATTCCCCCTTCTCAGGATCACTGGGGACTCACAGTCTCCCTATGATTCAGTTTCCCCAGCCCCCCAAAAGGCTGATTCATTTGTTCAGGGTACACCATGGAGTCCTGCCAAATGCAAATAAACCATCCATACGGCACGTGCCAAGCTATGCTGGGAGCAGGCTCATTACTGCCACAGTCACTACAACAAATAACAACAAAACCCTCTAGGAGCAAATTACCACACATAATAAACTTAATTCAAGAAACACTGAAGAGACCCTCAGTTGCATCTTAATTTACACAGCACCATTTGTCACACGAGTGCCCTGGGGCATCTACAAACTGAAAATAAGACGTCAGTACAGATCAGCTTCAACTACGCCTCAGTGATCCTACCAACGTAAATCTACCTACCACAAAAAAGGTGTTGAACAGAACACAAGAAAGGCTGCAGAAAGAGTAACTGGAAAGAACTCACTGTCTGAAAAATACGAGAGAGTTCTGTGCTCTATTCCTAACTGGGTTTTTCCTTAGCCTCTTGACTTAGAAGTATCAAGTCCTGTGTAATTCACCCATAAAAGCACAGGGCCGGGAAGGAGAAGTAAAGGAAGCATTCACAGAGTGCCTGAGTCAGACAGGAATCACATGAGGTCCTTTACATAGGACTCACATGTAAATCAGGAGTGGCTATTAATATTGCCAACAATCTAAGGCAAAAGCATTGTGATTGTACTTCAAGCCTTTTTTTCCAAAGTAATATGTTAGTCACATAGTTTCAAGTCCTACCTTAATCTTCCACCTATGTAGCCGAACCCTTCAACTTTGCTGTTCTTTAGTATCCTACAAGGAAAATGGAGGTAAAACCAATCCTCCCTGCCATTCATTGAATGTTGTGAGCACTACATGTATATAGAGTAGTAAAATGCAAAATGCATGTAAAAGTATTTTGTCTTCTCCCAGCTAGACCACAGTCACTGGTAGGCAAAAACCATGACACATGAACTTTTAAAAAACCCTCAAAGTAAGACTATATTGCACACGCTGAATGATCACACATTCACAAACATTAAAAATGTCTATATAATACCAATACCAATATGAATATAATTATAATGAGATGCACTAAAGGCAGCATGAATAAAAGGACAATGGTGTGTCAAGGTAGGGCCTGTTCCTGGAGCAGCTCAAGTACAGGTTGACAGTTGCAGGAAGGGAGAGAGCAGATAAGGCTGAGAAAACAGGTTGGGGACAGACTATGGGAAAGCTTTAATGACCCTCTCAAAGTAATTTCAAAAGGGACAGGATCAGAGAAGCACAGACAGAGGAGGACAGAGGAGAGAAAAAGGGCAGAAGGGGAGAGGCTCTCAAGTGAACTCTAAACATACTGCATAGTTCTGTTCAGGGATAGCTGCAATTTTTCCCTTTTCTCTCCTTTCCCCTCTTCTTCTAACCTTGTATCATAAATGGGTTTTTCCCCCCTCTTCTGTGCCTTTGGCAGGCCAAGTTTACAAAGGAGGCTGGTTTTAGGGTGTCCTCAGGGATAGTTTAACTTCTCTTTTCTCATCCATGAAAGAATTGTAACACCCGGGGTTATCATGCATATAGAATGAGGCAACATGGATCTTTCCAAAAAATAGTGCTGGGAGAACTGCATATTCACATGCAAAGGAATGAAACTGGACCTTTATATCATGCGTAAAAATTAACTAAAATGGATCAAAGACTTACACGTAAAACCTAAAACTATAAAACCCTTAGATGAAAACATAGAGGCAAATCTTCATGATACTGAATTTAGTAATGATTTCTTGGACACGACACCAAAAGCACAAACAAAAAAAGAAAAGAATAGATAAACTGGACTACATCAGAATTGAACACTTTTGTGAATCCTAGGACACAAGGGAGTGAAAGGACAACCCAAGTGGGAGAAAATATCTGCACATCGTTTATCTGATAAGGGGTTAATAACAATAACAAAAAAATCTGATTTAAAAATGGGCAAAGGGTTTGAATAGATATTTCCTCAAAGATTATATACAAATGGTGTACACAAAAATGCCAAACGAATGCAAATTGGTGCAGCCGCTCTGGAAAGCAGTGTGGAGGTTCCTCAGAAAATTAAAAATAGACCTACCCTATGACCCAGCAATAGCACTGCTAGGAATTTATCCAAGGGACACAGGAGTACTGATGCATAGGGGCACTTGTACCCCAATGTTCATAGCAGCACTCTCAACAATAGCCAAATGATGGAAAGAGCCTAAATGTCCATCAACTGATGAATGGATAAAGAAATTGTGGTTTATATACACAATGGAATACTACGTGGCAATGAGAAAAAATGAAATATGGCCTTTTGTAGCAACGTGGATGTAACTGGAGAGTGTGATGCTAAGTGAAATAAGCCATACAGAGAAAGACAGATACCATATGGTTTCACTCTTATGTGGATCCTGAGAAACTTAACAGGAACCCATGGGGGAGGGGAAGGAAAAAAAAAAAAGAGGTTAGAGTGGGAGAGAGCCAAAGCATAAGAGACTGTTGAGAACTGAGAGCAAACTGAGGGTTGATGGGGGGTGGGAGGGAGGAGAGGGTGGGTGATGGGTATTGAGGAGGGCACCTTTTGGGATGAGCACTGGGTGTTGTATGGAAACCAACTTGACAATAAATTTCATATATAAATAAAAAAAATGCCAAACGTTACTAATCATTAGGGAAATGCCAACAAAAATCACAATGAGATACCACCTCACACTGATATGATAGATGATACCAATTGTCATTGGGTATATAAAATGGGGCAGTTGCTACAGAAAACAGTGGGACAGTTCTCCCCAAAATTAAAAATAGAATTACTATAGGACTTGGCAATTCCACTTCTGAGTATATACTAAAAAGAACTGAAAGTAGGGTCTGAAACAGGTGTTAGTAGCATTATTTACTACTTACTATTTATTTCCAAAATGTGGAAAACTAACTCCGTGTCCATCGATGGATGAATGGAGAAACAAAATGCAGTATATATACAATGGAATGTATTGAGCCTTAAAAAGGAGGGAGAGTCTGACACATGCAACAACATGGATGAACCTTGAGGACTATATACTTAATAAAAGTCCTGTCTGATTCTACTTGTGTGAAGTACCCAGGGTAGTCAAATATATAGACACAGAAAAGTAGAATGGTGGCTGCCAGGGGCTGGAAGATGAGGGAATAGGGAGGTATTTTTAAGTGTGCAGAGTTTTAGTTTTGCAAGATGAAAAGTATTCTGGAGGTGGATGGTGATTGTGGCTATACGACAATGTGAATACACTTAATGCCACTGAAGGGTACACTTAAAAATGATCAAGATGGTAAGTTTTATGTTATGTATTTTACCACAATTTAAAAAAGGAATACATTTCCAAAAATGAAAAATAAAGTAACATATATGAAGCCCTCAGGAAAACAAACAAACACTTAGCAATGAACCTTGTTAGTTCGTTCCTTTCCTTTGACATAATCCTTTATTTCAAGGTTCTTTTCAGTTCACCTAAGGAACTCAGCCCCAACAATTAGAGCTCCCCAGTTCTGCCACTAAATCTGGCTGTGTATCCTGGAGTGAATTCCTTCCCTCACTGGGCTTTAAAAAAAGAGGAAAAAAAAAAAAGATGAAACTACATTATATACCGTTTCAACTTAAAAAATTTTTTTTAATGTTTATTTACCTTTGAGAGAGAGAGAGAGAGAGAGTGTGAGCGGGTGAGGGGCAGAGAGAGGGAGACACAGAATCCAAAGCAGGCTTCAAGCCCTGATCTGCCAGCACACAGCCCAATGCAGGGCTCAAACCCATGAACTGTGAGATCATGACCAGAGTGAAGTCAGGTGCTTAACCGACTGAGCCACCCAGGTGCCCCTATACCATTTCAACTTTAAAAATAAACATACATTGAATGTCAATGACAGATTAGGAATAGACTAGCAGAAAAGAAGGAAAGGAAACATTTCTGAGCATTTATCATACACAAAATGTTGTGGCAGGGGCTGGGGATTCACAAATACCAATACAGAAAAGGAAGGCGACAGTTCCTGATTCAGGAGAAACAAATGCAGAGATAGTGATCTACATGTTAAGTGCCACTACAGGGTGATAGGAACAGAGTGATTCCCCTGCTAAGGGAAACCCAGGAAAAATCTATAGTTGTAATGATAATTGAGGGGGCTTGCTTTTTGAGGAGAGATGCAAAGACCTGGAAGGAATCAATCAGACAGGACAGAGGCAGAAGGGCAAACAGGGCAAAAGACCAATACCAGGGAGCACCTTGCAGAGAATGAACATGCTAGGCAGAGCACAGTCCAGAGGAAAGGTGAAAGTCAGTCTGGAAAGGCACTTTGGGATCTGGTTTCTAAATGCCCAGAAAGCTGGGGAAAGCAGCTTGACTTTTATGCTGAAGGCAGTGGGGAAGCACTAACAGTTGAAACTGGAGAGTGACAAGATCTGACGTGCATGGTAGAAATATCACTTTAGTAACAGTGTATGGAGGCTAGATTAAGGGAAACAGGAAGCTATTGCTGTGGCTCAGACAAAACAGGATGAAGGCTTGAACGAAGGCAGTGGCAGTGGGGAAAGAGAGGAAAGGAAGCTCTATTTGCCTCACGCAGCTCCCATAGATTAAAGGCAGGAATGCTGCACAAACTCCAGGAGGTTGGCTCTTATACACCATGGACCTTGAACCATGTTCTTAGTTCTAAACAGTTTCTGACTAATTCTGAATGTCCCCAGGTCCAGGGCAATCACTCAAAGGGAAGAAACAGGCATAAAAGTTAATCTGTTTCAGCTGCTAGGCTACCCCCACCCCCTTCTCTCCAGAAATAATGGAAGGCAGCACTGGAAAAAGGAGCATCTGGCTGCAGTAAAGACCCATCCCTTCCAGTGCTGGAGCTGTTGGCTCATCCTTGGGAATCACAACAATCAAGAATGGAGAATCGTTCTTTTCATCCCTTCTAACAGCATTATCCCAGCGACCTCATCCCCTAACAATGGTGTGGTCTGTGTTATGTTTTCCCTCCATCGCTGCTTCTCTCCCCTCCTCCCCCTTCCCCCAGCCCGGGGCACAAGGGAGATGCTGTGCTCCAGACGCTACTGAGGCGGTGAGCCCCACAGCCTCTGAACAAGTCTTGGAGGGGCAGGATGCTCCTTCAGAAGGAGCTGCATGAAGAATCCCTTTGAGAAGACCCAATGCTGAGTAAAGGGAATTGGGAAGACCCTGTCCCCCTGCTATTAAACTAGTAAAAGAGATTTTAATGACCTTTCCCAGTGGTGATAAGAGTGTTATTAAGCAGACACCCTTGTCCATTGCTCAAAGCTATTTGTTGATATGATGTGTTTGGGAAACAATTTGGCAGTATTTCAAGAGCCTTAGAAATGTTCATCCCCTTTTACCCAGTAATTCTCATTTCTGGCAAGTGACTAAGGGAATAATTCAAAGGAAAGAAAATGATATACACATGAAGATACATATTATAGCACTAGAAGGAAAAAAAGGTGGTGAAGTTTCTGTTCTTCAGATTTTTTCCCTCTTGTGTCTTCTCCTCTAACTCTCCCTTAGGCTTTGTAACGCTGATCTCTAGGCTCTTGAAAGAACCAGATATAATGACAAAAATTACAATCTCTCACCTAAGTATACAACTTAAAGAAGGTCTGCTATAAGTAAATTCACTACATGACTAACCAAACTTACCAACAAGTTACATTAAAGGCTTTCTGTTCATTTTACAGGATGGCAAATAATTAGTTAAAAATCATGTAAAATAATGAACTCATTTACACATTCAGTTTTCTGTCATGTACCAGGCACTATGCTAGGGGCTAAGGGCATAGCAGTAAACAATACAGACATGGTCCTTGATCTCAAAGCCTGCTATCTATCACAGATATCAATAAGAAACAAGTAATTATGTTGGGATGAGCACTGGGTGTAGAATCACTGAATTCTACTCCTGAAACCAATTATCACACTATGTATTAACTAACTTCAATTTAAATTAAAAAAAAAAAAAGAAACAAGTAACTATAATGAAGCTTGATAAATATTACGATGAAGGGAAATATCGTGTGCTAATGGAATGAACAGCAAGAGGGTCTTATCCTTATTGAAGGGCTCAGAAAAAGCCAGTGGGAAGAAGTTAAGGAATTTGGACTCCATGCTAAGCACTGGAGTTTTTTTTTTTTTTTAATTTTTTTTTTCAACGTTTATTTATTTTTGGGACAGGGAGAGACAGAGCATGAATGGGGGAGGGTCAGAGAGAGAGGGAGACAGAGAATCGGAAACAGGCTCCAGGCTCTGAGCCATCAGCCCAGAGCCCGACGCGGGGCTCGAACTCACGGACCGCGAGATCGTGACCTGGCTGAAGTCGGACGCTTAACCGACTGCGCCACCCAGGCGCCCCGCACTGGAGTTTTTAAAAGGGGAGTGCTATGACTGGATTTATGTTCTGGAAAGATCACTGACTGCTGTGTGAAAGTTGGAGAAGAGCAAGATTAGGGTCAGGCACATCCACTGGGAGGTTATTATAGTCCCAGTGAGAAACGATGGTGGTTTAGGCTATGGGGGGCAATGGAGAGTGAGAGAAAGTAATGAGAAAGAGATCTATCTTCCTTCCTTCCTTCCTTCCTTCCTTCCTTCCTTCCTTCCTTCCTTCCTTCCTTCCT
>NW_024412411.1:7595255-7680847 GCF_014898765.1 Herpailurus yagouaroundi
TCCTTTCCTTTCCTTTCCTTTCCTTTCCTTTCCTTTCCTTTCCTTTCTTTTCGAGAGAGACACACAGCGCAAGTGGGGGAGGGGCAGAGAGAGAGGGAGATAGAGAATCTGAAACAGGCTCCAGGCTCTGAGCTGTCAGCACAGAGCCTGATGCAGGGCCCAAACTCACGAACTGTGAGATCATGACCTGAGCCGAAGTTGGACGCTCAACCAACTGAGCCACCCAGGCGCCCTAAGAAAGAGTTATTTAATAGCTAGAATCAACTTCTTAATGATTGCCAGAATGACTTTGAGGCTTCTGGCTTGAGCAAACTGTGACATCTACTAACAGTTTTCCTGGAGCATGAGGAAATGTGGTACAGGGTAGGTGGCACAGAGTTCAATTTTAAAGATCTAGAAGTAGAGGGTCTTCAAGGTATTCTTGTGGGGCTGTACTGTAGGCCAAGGATTTAGTCCTCAAAGTGCATACATGGACTGGAGATAAAGATTTGGAAACGCATCATTATACAGGGATGGTAACTGAGGCAATGGGAGCAGATATGATCACACTTGTATCAAGATTTATTGAGCCTAGCATAGTACTAAGCTCTCTCACAAGACAGGAAAGAAAGGGAAAGAATTTTCTCACATGATTTCTTCCAGGATACTTTGGCACAGTCCTAGGCTAATGGAAATCACTACACGTACTGCCTCTGTGACTTCCTGCACTCAACACCGTATGTTATACTTGTTGGCTGACATCTCTTGCTTAAAGATTATAAATTCTGAGGTTCCTGGGTGGCTTAGTTGGTTGGGCATCTGACTTCAGCTCAGGTCATGATCTCATGGTTTGTGATTTTGAGCCATGCATCAGGCTCTGTGCTGACGGCTCAGAGCCTGGAGCCTGCTTCAGATTCCATGTCTCCCTCTCTCTCTGCCCCTACCCCTCTCCCCACCCTCTCTCTCAAAAAAAATAATAAATAAATAAAATAAACATTAAAAAAAAAAGACTTTAAGTTCCTTTGCAGGCACAACCGTGTCTCCTATCTTTTTCCTCCCAGCCCCTCGCACATTCTGGAGCATAGTATCTGTATTCAGTGTTGGAAGAACTGATGTTCTAATTAGCAGATGCACACAGATGACACCATGTTTCCTCTGACACCTCTTATTTTATAAACATTATACTGGAGAATATATGTATATTTTAGCTAAACTTTTGTTTTTGGACAACTTTTCAAAAGCACTCTTCTTGCAGAATAAAAGGATATGTCCTTAAGTTGTGAATTTATTTCTACCTGCTGTCAGCTCTTGGGTCATGAGCACATACTCAGTGTCTGTCAACTAAACTCTAGATGGATCTTCAGCAGCCTCCTCTGGTACTCATGTAAGAGGGGCTCCTTTTGGCAACAGCCTTGATATGAGTTTGATGGAAGAGTACTGACTATTAGCACTTACTTGCTCATGGTGTAGTGATGGAGGGTAATCCAAGAGACTTCCACAAGGATGCCTATAATCTCTGGCAGCATGGATTAGCAAAAGAGGACTGGATAGAAGATAAATACAGATAGAATGTTAAGAATAAGTAAGGTTAAATATTTGTATACCATTCAGACAGAAGATTAAAGACACTGAGCAGGGGGGACAGAGGAAAAGGGAATGTCAAGGGAGTCAAGGGAATGTTTAGTTAGAAAAACAGAAGGGCTGGAAGGAAAGCAATGGCTTGCCTTTTGTGAGTTTGTTAAAGATAAAGACACAATCTAACATAACAGCCTCCCACAATGGTAAGAGGAGGGGAATATTCGAGAGGTCAGATAATGTTCTAGACACTGTGCTAAGTGACTTATGTGCAGTCTCTCATTACTATGATCCTGTGAGATAGGAATCCTTAGTCCCATTTTACAGACAGTATAACTGAGGTTCAGGGAAGTAAAATAATTTCCCCAAGGTCTCATGACACTCAAGTATTTTCAGAGCCCAAAGACTATATAATCCCTTTATAGGGAAAAAATTCCCTAGGGAGAATGGTCATTTCTTTTTATTTTTTCCACTTATGACTGTGACCAGTTAATCCAAAGTCATTGATTTTACAGTGCAAGAGTCAGCTTCTACCAGAGCTCATGAAAGTGGAGTGTTAAATTTTCAGGAATGTTGCAACCCAGTTAATGTCACCTTAGTAATTGGAAATCAGCCATGGTGGGAGTGCTTCTAACATGGAAACTGGCAGGTACTACAAATCAGGGCAGCTTCTTCTTCTTCTTCTTCTTCTTCTTCTTCTTTTTGTTTTGTTTTGTTTTTTTCCTGAGAATCTGTTGCTAAACACTTACCAGCATGCCTCTGCTTGAGAACCTCAGAGCTGGAACGAAATGACTTTCATCTCACTTGCCGAGTCCCATCCTAGTTCCACTTATTGGTTCTGATTGTCTGGAAATCTGTGCATTCTGAGGAGTCTGAGACTTCATAAAGGAACCGAAACTGTGATGTCCGTCTTAGGCAAGGAGGGAAAACTGGCAGTCACCATGCCTCATACCTGCCTGCCATCCCTGGCATGGTCTAATGCCCTAATTTTAGAAATGAAGAAACAGAGACCCAGAGAGGGAAAGTGATTTGCCTGAGGCCACATAGTGAATTAGGGGCAGAGCTGAAGCTAGAAGTCAAATAATCTGACTTCTAGTCCAGTGATCCTTCCAGGATCGCTAAGAGATCATGCAGTTGAGGCCCTTTTTGATGTAGCCAGCATCTCTATTAATAATATTGAGCAACAACGAGTGACAATGACCACTAAGCAGGAATGTTGCAGAGGGCACACAAACATACAATGAGGGGTAGACTGGAATGAACTTCTGGTTCTTCTAGCCCCGAAAGTTTATAAGGCTAGGTTTCTAAGAACTCTATCTATGCTCTTATGTGCCTTCTTCCTGACCACAGAAACTACTATCAACCTGAAGTGTGTGATTTCTAAGAATCTTACGTGCTTACGTGACTGAGCAACACCCTGACAGCCACTACTTTGTCACGAGTCAAGTCAAAAGATATAGAGATTACACTCAGAGGGGGAGTTTTCTAGAAAAAAATGAAATGAATAACATTGTGAATTAAAAACAATATTCACAGTAGTTTATTCCTATGAAATTTCATAGTAAAGAATCCCCAAACCATTTTTGCTCATTTCATTTTAAACACTGTATTTGGGAAGAAGTAATGTGGCTCAGGAATCAGGAGGTCTAAAATGGCAAACTATAAAAAGTCTGCTTTCACCCTAACCCAGCCATCCTACTCTGCTTTGTGGAAATAATCATTGCTATAAGTTTCTTGTGTTTCATTTCAAATATATTTCATATATGTAACAGTAAATATAATATTTCCATTTTTATACAAATGATCATATATATGAATGTATATATACATACATATATGATGTATACATACATGGTCATATACATATATATGTGTATATATACATATATATGTATGTATGTATATACATATATATATATGTATGTATATATATATACATACAGTGTAACTGAGGCTCACTTTTCCCACTCAAATTATAAGTTGGAGCTTGTTCCATGAGTGTCTGAAGAACTTCATTACTTTTTGTGGAAGATACTTCCGACTTTGTGAGGTAGAAAAGGTGTTATTTTCAGGTAAATGTCTTATTTAAAATCACCACAACTTGATACCAGAGTAGGATTAGCACACATGAATTCCATTCAAATATGAAAATTACTTAAGTTCACACTGATAAACCTTCAGGGGGATTTTGTTTTTGTGTTTATTTGGTTTTCCTTATAAAATGAAATGATATATTGTGGTCACAGGTCAATAATAGTAGTGAAATCTATTGAATCACATGTACTAATGTTTTTCTCTGGGTTCTCAAAAAAAGGCTACATGAAGAGCAAATAACTGAAATTATGGTCATGAAAGCACTTTGAAGGGCTCTCCTATAAGAAAAGAAACTATTACTTTAAATTAGTTCTTATTCCAACAAAACAAACAAGCAAAGGGGGAAAAATAGAGGAGAGAGAGAGGCAAACCAAGAAACAGACTCTTAACTATAGAGAACAATCTGATGGTTACCAGAGGGGAGGACGTAGGGGGATGGATTAAACAGGTGATGCAGACCAAAGAGGGCACTTGTTGTGATGAGCACCAGGTGTTGTGTGGAAGTGCTGAGTCACTATATTGTACACATGAAACCAGTATCACACTGTATGTTAATTGGAATTTAAGTAAAGACTTAAAAAATAAATTAGTTCTTATCCCAAAAAGATTCAGATTATTTCATTATTTGTCTGTGACGATGTCTACATTTTGCTCTGAGCTACTTCAGCTTCTTGAGGGTAACAGTTTATCTCTATATTCTCAAAGACATAACATAGACTAAGAACTCACTGACTTTTGTTGAATAGATGAAATGATATTATAGAAAATGTTTAAGTCACCTAAGAACTCAGTTTGCTACCTTCAAACATGTCCAAAGAAGACAGAGTTCTAACCATATGGGATGGAGACTAATGAGAAGGTGGACTGAAATTTACTTGGGCAGAGACCCCCTTCTCTGTTCTTCATCCACAGCAGGTAAGCCACCATCTTGGCCTATGCTCAAGGTCATTCCTTGTTAGCCCAAAAACATTATGTCCATTATTCAATACAATTCTACGAATACACAATGAGCATCTGTTCTGGTTATGCAGTGGGAACTCAATAAATCTATAGCTGGGTCAGTTTCTAATCCCTACATTATATTATCATCACTTCTGTACATGTCTAATTCCCCTAATAGATTGTAAGCAACTTCAAGGGATCATGTTTTAATCATCTTTGTAACTGAATACGGAATAGGTCTGCTGGGCACTCAAAGTCTAATAGATGAACAGATAGGGACACGTGCACCTCATGCTGGGAATTGGCAGTGGTAGGAAAGGAATGGTGGCAGGAAGTGAGTGATCAAGGGATGCTTCATGGGAAGGTAATAATATATAAGATGAGCCTTACAGTATGAAATATATGCTCCAAGACAAATTCTTATAACAAGAGATGAAGGATGGAAGAAAAAATATTCTGAATGTAAAGGGGAAGACATCATGAAAATGCACGGAGGTAGCAATAATCATGAACTGTTCAGGAAACAATAAACAAGTGACTGTTTCTAGAGCCCAGGAAAAGATGGGAATGAAAAAAATAGGTTGAGTCTCAATCACAGAGGGTCTTAAATTATCTACTAATGGTTTGCCTTGAAAAAGAATGTCAAGGCCCAAAAGTTTGAGTAGAAAGAATACGATATAAAGAAAAAAACAATCAGGATTTAATAGCAAAATAGAGCTGGGCTTATATCCTAAACTGTAATCACTAGCAGCGTGACTTTGGAGAAGTAATTTAATCTCTTTGAGCTTTAGTATTTCCTCTATGAGCATAATATATACCTTTCTAGATTGAAGTAAAGAAGAAATGGATGTTAAAGATCTTTATAAACTGGCAAGTGTAATATAAATATTAATTGTTATAATCATAAGCTGTGCTTTGGGAAAAAAAATCTTACAAACTTGTTGAGGATTTTTCAGAGGTGAGAGGAAAGCCTAGAAGTGAAAAAGACAGGAAGTGTGGTGGTAGGGTGATCCTTTGCTAGTGCAGATGAAGACATAAGCCCTATGATCCTCATCTGCAGACCCAAGAACCTAAGGAGCTGACCCTGAACCATTCCTTAAGCAACCACGTATCATACCAACCATTAGGCATCCATAATTCCAACTTACTCGATAAAAGAAATCCTGGGTCAATAATGGGATGATAGAAGTGATTTCCTGTTGCAGGTTATTTACTGGTGGCATTGCATTTGCAGCCTTCCCAAACAGCAATCCGTTAAACAGTCAGCCAAAAACACTAAGCGAAAGGGGGTCTTAAAAAGGCCATCAAGTGTCAGATGTTAATAACAGAAGAAACTGGGTGTGGAGTAGATGGGCACTCTCTGTATTATCTTATCAATTTTTCTGTAAACCTGAAACAGTTTGAAGAAATAAAAGTATTTTCTTAAAAAAGCACACTACAGGTTCAGAGTGGATTTATTTATAATAGCCTCAAACTGGAAACAATCCAGGTATCCATTCATAGGAGAATGGATTAAAAAAAAAAAAAACCCAAAAAACAAAAAACAAATGTGGTACATTCATGCAATGGACTACTACTCAGCAACAAAAAAGAATGGGCTATAAATATAATCTACAACATGGATGGATGTCCAAAGTATTGTGTTAAGTGAAAGAAGCCTTGCACAAAAGAGCACATTCTGTAAGATTCCATTTCTAGTAAATTCTAAAATAGGCAAAAATAATCTAGGGTGGGGAAAAAATGAGAATGGTTGCCTCTGGAAAGTGAGGGTGGCTGTCTGGAAAGGCTCATGAGGAAACTTTCTGGGATGATAGTAATGTTTTATAGCTTGATAGGTGTTTGAGCTACACAGGTCCACACATCTGTCACATCTTAGAGAATGCTCACTTAAGATCTTGGCATTTCTCTCCATGTAAATTTTACCTTAGAGAAAAATATTTAAAAAATGCTAAGCTCTAGTTAATGAGTTCATGATATGCATGTTGAAATATTTAGAAGAAATACACTGTATGAAATTTACTTTAAATGCTTTTAAAAGATTGATAATGGGTGGACAAAGGGATGGATAGATGGATAGGAGGTGATACTGTAAATACAGTGATATATTAAAGGCAGAATTGAATTGGTAGGTATATAGGAATACACTGTAAAATTCTTTCAACTTTGCTGTATGGTTGAACATTTTCATTAAAAAATGTTGGGAAAAATAAAGAACATTTTGGGGGTCTTGTGTCTTAGATTTGGTGATGGAGAAAAAGAGATTATATTTAAGCTTATAAAGCTAGGCTCGTAGGCTCTTAATATTAATAAAAATCCTTCATAAATGCCTGGGTGGCTCAGTTGGTTAAGCGTCCGACCTCGGCTCAGGTCATGATCTCACGGTGGGTGAATTTGAGCCCTGTGACAGGCTCTGTGCTGACAGCTCAGAGGCTGGAGCCTGCTTCGGATTCTATATCTCCCTCTCTCTCTGCCCCTCCCCTGCTCTCTCTCTCTTGCTCTCTCTCTTTCAAAAGTAAATAAAGATTTAAAAATTTAATAAAAAATAAAAATCCTTTACATTTAACTCTTTGTGTGAATACAGATAGCTTTTTTTGTATTTATCCTCATTTATCTCCCAATCTGATTTGTGCACCTCTCAACTGTATTCTTGAGAATACCTTCATTTTAGCATTGATAATTTTGTAACTATGTTCATCTCTGTATCACCCTACTAGACTACCAAGAACTTCCTGAAGGCAGAGCCTTATTTTTCTTTTTGATTTTGTGTTCTCTTTGCCTAGAACAGTGTCTGACAAATACAGAGGGCATTCATTCAAACATTTGTTGAGTGTATCCCATGGGTTACAAGGAAAGCTGGCTGGGGCAGGCTCTTTTCAGGGCCAAGGAGAGATATGGAAGAGTTCCCATAGAGACACGTGATCCAAAACACATTCTGTGGAAGTGATTCTGCGCTTGGAAGGTAACAAGTTGATTCATTGGGACTTATTTGTATTCCTTCATCTAGCTTTGATTCTGTCATATTGCCACCGGAAATACTCTTGAGATGAAGCTGGTGTGGTATATGATAACTTGGCTCACTCAACCTCTACTCCACTCCCTTCTAGTTGGAAATACTGGAAAACTAAAAAAAAAAATCACCTTCTCCAGATTCACTTGCAGTTAATCTGCCCGTTATTTGCACTCATACAAAACGGAAGCAAAGGGAAGACCATTTTTTCTGTTCCCTTGGCTGCAAGGGTCCAGACATGAAAGGGTTTTACGCACTTTCCAGTTTCCAGAGTGCCATGGGGCAGTTGTAGCAGTGGCTTCTCCAGTCCGACTTGTCAATTGCTAGTTCACAGCCACTGACTGAGTGGGGGTGGGGTGTTAGACTGATCACTCCAGGGGTATTGGGGGTAAGGAGACAAATCGTTCATGGAGTCCCAGACCAGAACACATAGCTTTAGTTCTTCATACCATTTGGTAAGCATCTAATTCCTTTTATTAAATTCCTTCCTGTTCAAAGTATCTGGAATGGTTTCCATCTCTCGCACTGATCCCAGAGTATGAGAAGAAAAATAAAAATAAAAAACAAGTTTGAGTGACTAAGGGCAGGCCCCTGTGAATGGGAAAGGGGCTGCATTTCAAAGTTTTTCACTATGAGTATCTATTCAAGTAATTGTTGAACCCTGCCTTGTGCCAAACACTGGGTGACAGGCTGGCCTGGAGAGACAGTGGTTTGCTTTCAGATAGCAGATCTGTGCTAATATGTGAAAGAAGAGCCCATAGTGATCCGTGTCTGAGAAAGGTAAGGAAAGGTCAGAATGAGAGTGCAGGTGCAGGGGTAGCTTTAGAGGGAAGAGAAAATGCTTACTCTCAGACCTCAAATCAGATAGTAACTAAGATGTTTAGCATTTTCATGTACAGTGTATTCATCTCCGTTATCTCATTGAACACCCTCTCCCACCAGCTCTGTTTTTTATTGGGCACTTCTGATGTGGCAGGCACTTTACATAAGTTTTCTTATCTAGACTTTGGAACACTCTCTGAGGTGGGAACTGTTATTAGCTCCATAACTTGCCTGAGGTCTCACAGTTACTAATGGTCAGCACTCAAACTCGGATCTTTTGATCCTAAATTCTTAAGGGATAACAAAGTAAAAATTTCATTTCCTCAAAAGACATAACATGTTTAAAAACAACACTGTACAAACATGAGGGATTGTTATCCTTATCATAGAAAACCTTTCTCCAAGTTTGAAGTCTCTGATGTAAAAGGCCCAGTGTCCATACTGCTCCAGCCCTAGAAGGGGATGACAGAGGTACCTAGTCTGGCTCAAATCAGATGAAACTCACAATGGACAAAGGGAGTGGGGGACAGAGAAGAAAAGCCATTTGCTGCCTCCACAGCCTCCTCACTAAGGCAGCTCTTTATCTCCTACACCATTGTTTACAGCTCTGAGGACACCATCCGGACCTAATAAATGAAAGTGTCCATTGGGAAGGGGAAAAACACACACATGCCCCCCTCCACATACAAAAGGACATTTGTGTCAGGCAGCCTAAGAGGCTGACACACACCAAGGGCTTGCCCCTCCTCTCTTCACCCCTGGAAACAGACAAGAAAGGCAGCTTTCTGGTATTCCACAAAAGGGGGAGGCTGCGGCAGGGAAGAGAACACACACTCTCTAAAACTGCTGACTTGATTCATCCCCAAACTGACACAATGCAGAGAGGAAGACTTCAGGAAATGGGCAGATTATGTCCAAGAAAAGATTTCCTGCAAGCGGTTAACGGGAAACTTACATGAAAAGTGAGGACTAAAAATACACAGGCTATTGGATGCTAGTGGGAGGGCCCTTAGTTCTTCAAGAAGTGTCTGAGGAAGCTGCCAGGCTTGAAGCTCTCCCCACCCTCAAACCTAGTGACATCAACTTAGCATTGGCTTTATTCCCCTGAAAAGCTCATCAGGCACCTGATGTGATTAAAATTTCCATTTAACATTCATCAAGTCCATACTGTGTTCAAGGCTCTTTATTCATACAAGTCATCATAGCACTGAAGGTAGGAACCCCAGTACCTTATACACATAGCTTGACACAAAAGGTGATGAGAGTAGACAGGTAGTATAAATGATATTGTATCTTCAAGTGAATTTTATTTATTTATTTTTATTGATTTTTGAGAGCGAGCGAGCGAGCATGTGCAAGAAGGGGAGGAGCAGAGAGAGAAGGGAACAGAAGATCTGAAAGTGGGCCCTGCACTGACAGCAGAGAGCTCGATGCGGGCTTGAACTCATGAACCGTGAGGCAGACTATGAAGTCATAAACCTCAAAGATCCAGGAGTTAGTAAGATTTAAAAGCTTGGAAGACCTGCACAAGTTTGGCGGTGGAATGCAAGGAAACCGATTTGCCCTTGAAGGCATATGTGATGTCAGGTCAAAGCTTGGCTTGAACACTAGGGCAACTAATATGCAACATTAGGAGACCAATAGGTAGCTATAAGAGAGTGCTGTTTGATTCTGAAAACGATGCTTAGAGGCAAGTAGGTGCTCAGAGGCAGAAGCAGGCCTGGGGAGTTCCTTCCATGTCCTAAGGCCAGTGCAGAAATCTGAAGAAGACAGGAGTTTGCTTTCAAAGCCTTCTCCTTCCCCTTCTCTTATACTTCCAGAAGCTTAATTCTGCCAAACATTTATTGAGCCCCAAACTGGTGTACTCCCTGCCCCCCTCCCAGCACCGAACAACAATGGATCAAGAACTTCACAGTCTGATAGGGAAGATGGGTTCCACAAATAAGAGAAGGGAGGGGAGCAGTGCTGGGCTGTCAGAGACCTGCCATAACTTTTGAAGAGCTCATTGCCCTGCCATTCCATCAGCACACTTCCTAATTGAGCAATTTATAAGTCCTCATACCCCGAAATTTGGGGCCCTAATTACAAAGGAAAATCTTATCACCAATCATCCTTCAAACACAGACACATACGGTAAGTCCTTCTTCCAGGTTTATAATAAACAATGTGAGCCCAAAGATCTTCCAGTATCCTATTTTTTATACACAGTGTGAGCCAGATGTGCAGGTACATTAGAAAAGAAACTGTAGGTGGTCCTCTGTGATTCGAGTCTAGGGAGGCAGGGCTGGGAGAACAGCACTTTTTTCTTTGTTTTGTTTAAATCAAGGATGATCTGAGACTTCCTTTGTTGTAAAATCCTAGGGATACGTTTGTTGTTGCTGCTCGTACCTTCACTGATTTCTTGGCAGCATGTGAGGCAGCCAAGTACTCCTCCTTTCCTGAAGGCTGCTCCCAAATCCTTTGGGTTATCTTATACCACAACTTCCTGCACCTCTGTGCTCCTTTTCAGTCTTTGTATGAGGATATTAGACGAATGATCTATGATCCTCGGCTTTCTCTTTTCTCACTGTACAGGCTCCTTGGGGATATAGATTTCTCTCATTGCAAAGAGCAGTCCTAGATTTCCGACTTCAGACTACACCTTAGGAGCTATTAAGCAGCCATGAGTTGAGTCAATACCTTCATTCCGCTCCTTCTTCCTTTTCTCTATATAAGAAGAAAGTGGGATGGTAATTAACTGACACCTCATATCTCCCAAGCCCTGGCAAAATGCTTCATAATATTAATAGATAATAATTAGGATTTTGAGTCTTGTTTTGTCTACGGATATCTGCACATTAAGTTTATTTTAGAACTTAGGACATATAGGTACCCCAGCTGTCATTTCATTTGCTATATTTAAACAACAGCCATCATCAGTCAGGAATATAAAGCATGGGGAAATTAGTGGCCAAAAGATAGGAGAAAAATGATGTTTGGAAATTCTTGGCTTTTGTGCAGTTAGAAACAAAACAAATAAGTTGGATTAGTGACTTAGGAAGTGATATAAATTAAACTAAAATATGTTAGCAACTACCCTCATCTCTACTTCTAAAGCTGCAGAGTCAAGGCAACGAGAAGAACTCCTCTGGATTCAAGTATTCAGAAATCTGGCCATGTTTCCTCTGGCATCTACATTCCATTATGGACTTCTGAAGACCATAGCACTAGCAGAGAACAATGTTAAAAGCACCTTGGACTGGGCAAAAGGATTCTCCAACTGGCTTTGCTACTAAAAAATATTTGTTAAACATTCATTTAATACCCTCAAGTTCTAAGATCCTAGACATTCTTAGCATTTGGTCTCAGCAAAGGGTCACATAATCATTTACATCTTATTGTAGATTTTAATGGGTTTGATTTCCTTGCCCAGTTCTATTTGCCTCTTGAGTCAACTCTCCAAAAAGATACAGAAACAGTGGCAGAGTGTACAAAAGACACCAAAGAAGAAACCCAAAAGGGTTTCCTTTTGGCTGTAGTCTCCCAGATGGCAGTGAGGGGCAGGAATTTTTGCCCTACTAGAGTAAGTAGGGCAAAAATTCCTCAGAGTTAAGGCAAAGTTAAGACTTAGTTAAGAAGAGATCAAAGAGTATTAAACATGGAATGATGTACTTCATCCCCTGAGAATCCCTACTATTCTCTTAGGAGAGAAGAGCAAGAAGGGGGATGTTGGAGGAAAAAATGGTAGAGGTTTGAGCAAAAGAAAATAAATTCCTCCTCCACAGAAAACCATCATTCTAATCACGCCCCAAAACTACAGTACCTCACATCCAGGTAACAGCAAGAAACAGAAAATGTTCTGTAAATAAATGAATAGCAATTGGGTTCCTCTGTACATTCCAGAGGGGACATTCTGTGCAGACCCTGAAATTAAGGAGCTCCAAATCTAGTTAAGAAGCCATGTGTATTTAAAAAATATAAAGCAGCATATAGACATGACCTAAGTGATACTAGGAGTTTAGAGTGGTGAGCAACTGCTGTGGTTCTGGGTGGTCTAGAAAGGCTGGAGGTCTGGAGCTGGGCCAGGTCAATGTGAAGGCCTGGATTATGCTATCCTTCCTGGTTGACATTTCTTCTCTGAATCAATCATCAAGGAACTTCCAAACACGCAATAACAATAACCACCAAGAAACTCTTCACACAGGTAAGTAAAATTACTTCATAAAGTGTAAAATGTTTAATATCCTATCAGTGGAATCTTGAGAAAAGCATGAGGGGGATTATCTGTTATCATCATCATCATCACAGCATTTACCATGAACTGAATGTTGAGCCAACACTGCAGTGTTGGCTGGATAACGTAACACCCATTCACAATCTCTGTCTTATTTGCCTTCATTACAGAGTCTAGAAGCATAACATTTCCTTTTCTAGCCCTTCTTGTAAATGGAGGTATCCGTGTGCCACATTTTGTACAATGAGACATAAGCAGAAATCTGCTGGGGCCCATTTTGATTTTCCTGTTTCCACAAAGTAGAAGCCAGCATGTTACAGAAGGCTAAATAGGAAGATACAAAGAATAAGCATCTTTAAGCACAACACTGAGTATTTAAAACTAAGGTGGCAACTGCTTATCATAGAATTCTTGTAATGTGGTGGTGATTTAAACCACTCTCCATTAGCTTAATAAATTGAAAATATTCCTGATATACTTCCCATGTGCTTAACCAAGATTATGAGGTAGGTAAGTGACACAAACAGAACTGAAGCCCATGTATGACAGATCCAAAACCCTGACTCTTACATGACACTAACAAGGGTGCACGTGTTCTCTGAAAACTCAGGTGTCTTAATGACCAGTCCAGTGGTTGTTTTGTTTGGAGGGACTGCTCCTCCTATGATGGTCATAGCCATTCTTACCGTAAAATTTTATATCCTGGATACATCTTAATAATATGCTTCAAAAAAACAATGACACCAATTTCATTGGCTCTCAGACCAGGGGCAAAGGGATTCAACTTATTGACCCAATCAGTTATCTTCTCGTGATTCCCTTCTTAGCACTCTAGGACCTTCTTCTTCCATTCTGAATTTCTTTCATGTTTGAAATCCAGAAAAATTTAACATTTGCCTACAGAAACTTTCCATCTCCCCTTTCATTTTCTGCACCCATTTGGGCTTTCAAGATGGCCACAAATGAGTTCTGCCCTTGTTTTCTATACAATAGGCAAGTGTCATTTCAACAAACTAAGCATCTGATAACACTTAAAAATAAACAGTACACTGTTTCTGGAGGGTCACTTATCCCCTTACAATAGAGCAAATTGGAAAGATCATTCAGAAATATTTCAAAGCCTAAAACAACACTGAGCTGATGGTGACAGTGATCAGCTGTTGGCAGCTGGTTGGGTTTTCATGGCTTTACTCTCAAGTGAAATGCACTCCTTATCTGTGGTTATGACTGGCCATTACATAGGAGGATTAATGGGGTTGCTTTTGGCTGTCATAGAAAGCTTAGGATGTCTTCTCTATGTGGGTCCCTAAAAGCAGACATCCTCTCTGCAAAGCTGACAGGTCACCTCCCTCAACAAATTAGCTAATTGTCTGAAATCACTCCTCGTAGATCAAGAAAAACTGTCTTGTGAATGAACTCTGTTCATGCAGAAAGCAAGAGCCTTTTGTTTCCTTCTCAAGACCCTATTCAACTCAAAGGCCCCTTCCATCTACAAAATTGTAAATTCTACAAATGTGAACAATCGGCTCCAAAGAATGAATCCTTCCGGCTTTCCAGTGAATGAGTACTTTTTTGACTACAGGGTTTTGGGGGTTTTTTTTGTTGTTCTGTTTTGGTTTGGTTTGGTTTTTGAAGAAAATTGGTTTTTAAATGTAGCTTCCTGACTGCACCAGGTGTGAAATGGTAAATAAAAGAACGTGCAGTTGTGTTGGCCATCTTTAATTGTTCCCTTCAAAGCTTGCCAAACTGATGTCATTCTGGATGCTTTCTATTCTGCTGACCAAGCTAGGCCTTCCTAGAAAAATCTATAGACTGTCCAGTTCTAATCAAGATGTTGCATCAAATTCTAAAAGCTCAGAGTTATCCAGGAGATTGGTAGCTAGCTCTCACTGGATAAAAAGGAGTGAGTTGCCCCTTTGCTGTGGTTAATACTAGGAACTGGAGACAACCTTTGTCTCTGGCCTGCTGGAATAAGATGGGCTAAAAATCAATCACTTTGCATTCAGTGATAAGACACCCTTTTTTTATATCATTTGCATACTGTCTTTCACTGACCCTTATTTTCCTGCTTCCAAATACAATGCTATTTTGTTCAGACATCTACCCTTTCCTGTGCCATTTCCCCCTACAACTTAAAACTCCTTCTTCAAAAGCTAAAATCCTACAAAGCAAAGACACAACAGACAAGCTCTATCTCTTGCATCTGAGTTTTTACTGGAAAAGTTTTACTGGAGATACAAGGGCTCAATAAGGGATGGGCAGAATTTTAATAGAGATGGGGAAAGGAGTAGAAGCTCCCTTGGAAATGGAGGAAAGAAAGTACTTTCCATGTGACAGATACTATGCTAAGTACTTTCACATAAATGATTGATACCTTATAACAGATGACACGGGGAAAGGCAAGTATTATTATTATCATCATCATCTCGAAGTATTTAATCAGTTAAAAAAAATTGCCCAAGACAAAAAGTGTGTGTGTGTGTGTGTGTGTGTGTGTGTGCGCGCGCGCGCGCTTGGCTGGCTCAGTTGGTAGAGCGTGTGACTCTTGATCTCAGGGTTGTGAGTTCAAGCCCCATGTTTGGCCTGGAGCCTACTTAAAAAAAAAAAAAATTGCCCAAGGTTACAGGTCTCAAGCCCAGCTGTAGCTCCAAATCATCTCTCCTCACCAAACTGATGAACAGTGACATGGAGGCAGGAAGGAACAAGACTCATTTAGGGTGGGGACTGAGCCCATATGGTAGGCAAGCATATGGTAGCTTCTGAGCATCTGTTCTTTGGGAGTCACCATTTAAAGAAAAGGGCCCTACTAGTGCTATTAGCTGTAAACACAGTGAAACTGCTGATCATTTTGACAAGGTAAATCAGAAAGAGTGAAGTCTTTTAAGAAACCATCTGTAGTTCTGATATTGATGACTCTAGTTCAGGATCAGGATAGCTACTTCTTTCATCATTTCCTTTTGGCAATGTATTTTAATTGAACCTAAAGGCTACCTGAGCCTTGACCACAGTGTGTACCAGTGATCTAGCTCAGCATAGCTGAAGGCAATGATTATTCAAGGAACACTACATGGGTACCTCCTGTCACACCTACATTTTGTATGCTACACAAGATTCCCCAGTTATGTCTCGGGGTCTTTTTCCATTTACCAACATTATCCCCTTTCCTATTTCTCTATTCACAGGCTCTAAAATAAGGCCTGAAACACAGCAGTTATGTAACTAAAGTTTACTGAAGAAATACTACATAACAGGCATCCAATAAATGTTTGTTGAGTAAATAAATGAACTAGACACTTCTATTAGAAGAAGTGGATGAGAGATGTTAAATCATAGACTCAAGGTTAGAGTACTGGGGTACAATGTAAAGTAAGTTGGTAAATACAACTTGGAGATGCTAGATGGGCTGGGGGTGCCCTGAATATCAGGCATTGGAACTTGAATTCATTTTATAGGCAACAAGAAAGAGAATACTGAATGTTGCTGAGGATGAAAAAATCGTGGGCACGGTGGTAGGGAGGGAGGAGCGTAATACTCAAAATAATTCTAGATGGTCAGACAACAGCCTGAAGATAACAAACAAGAGTTGAAAAGTGAAGTCCTAGAAGGGAGAGGGCCAGAAAGAAGGATAGAAAGCAGGATCCTTATCTTTGTTTCACAAAACTTCTTACCTTTTCATGATGATACCAAAGGTCTAATTCCTTCACTACCCTCTCTCTATTGCCACCTTCTAATTTGTCTTGGTTATTCTTCAAGAATTTTCTTCCTCTGACCCCACCTTAAAATTTCTGAAGCCAGTTATTATTTAATTAGATAAATATAATGTGTCATAGCCTCAGAACTGGTTTCAAATGTCTCATAATTTCCGCCTTCTGTGGGAGAGAAAGGCCAGTGTAAATATATTGTGTTCTTGCCCCTATGGACAAGATGGACTTCGCCTACTCAATTCTGGTCGGAGCTAAAACAGCTTAAAATGATTTCTCTATCTTCCCTATCGAAACACAGCAGAAATAAATATAGGGAGTACCTCATTTTGTGGCACATGTAAATAAGGATACTCAGAGAAACAAACATTTCTACCCCTAATTTTTCCTTGCCTTCTGCCAAGAGTGACCACTGTCAACTGATCTGCCCAGAACTCCCCACTGTGCCTTTGTGCTTGGGCTCATCCTCACACATTATGTACCCCAATCTTACTCCCCAGATACATTGAAATTATATTCCTTCTTCAAGGACTACCTTCAATGCCACTTCCTCTAGACTGTTTCCTTTGATTTTTAAGTAGAATGCAAAACTTTCTCAACTAAACCCCTTTAACACCTTGTCTGTACCTCTTCTTACAAATCACAAAAAGACCTGTGTTATAGTTTCTTATGAATGTGTCCTATATCCCACTTTATTTTTTAAGTTTTTTAAACATTTATTTTTGAGAGTGAGTGAGTGAGCCAAGAAGGGGCAGAGAGAGAGAGGGAGACACAGAATCCGAAGCAGGCTCCAGGCTCCGAGCTGTCAGCACAGAGCCTGATGCAGGGCTCAAACCCACTAACTGTGAGGTGAGATCATGACCTGAGCCGGAGTCTGGCGCTGAACCGACTGAGCCACCCAGGCATTCCCTACATCCCACTTTATTTCTTCCATAAGAAATTAGTTTTGAAGTAAGGGTCTATATCATTTGGACATCCCCCACAGTTCCCAGTATAGCATAGGTACTTAGTCCACATAGGAAGCTCTCAACACTTACGGAAATGAATTAATGAACATATTACTTTAAATGAACATTCATATACATTACTTCAGGGTATGATTATCTCTACTTTACAAATAAGAAAATGAAGGTTTATAAAAGTTAAGTGATTCAGAAAACAGGCCATGCTTTCCACAAAAGCTGAGATAAAAGGCCCAAATAAGAGGATTCAGATTGAATCTGGGGACCTCTTGGATAACAGCTCCTATCTTTTATTGAATTATCAACTGAGAACATAAATTGCTACTTTTGGGGGGAATAAATGTGTCAATATGTATATGAATATCCATAAAAAATCATATAATTTAAACTTGTATGTCTACTTCATAAATCCATCTTAATATCCAGAGATGCAGATAGACTTACGCATGAAGATGACCATCATACTGTTGTTCAAAATAATGAAAGAATCAGTAAAATCTTCTGTTACCCAATTGAAATACTGAAAATATGCTTACTTCTCCTCCCTCCCAGATTCCAAAGACATGACAAAGTAGTACAAGGCTGAATAAACGAATACCTGTGCTTAGGGTGGGAGAGAAGAATAAAGAAAAAGAACAGACCAGAACATTTTTTTTAATGCATTTTATTATTTTTTTAAAGTAATATTTACATTCAATGGGAGGGGTCAAATTCATGACTCTGAATTGACATGTGATTAAGAGTCACATGTACTACTGACTGAGCCAGCCAGGCACCCCTAGACCAGAAATTTTTAACACTTTTCAAAAGATGGGAAGTAGATGGAATTACATTGGTAGATGTGCTACAATGTAGATGTATCTACAGCCCACCCAAGTGAAGGAAGCCAGGTAAAGGAACATGGGGAAAAGATGCATGTAGTAGCCAATGCTGCTTCTTGATAAGGCCTAGAAAGGTATCATGCTGGGGATCAGAGCAGTACTGTTCAAAAGAAATGTAATACAAGCCACATATGTAATTCTGAAATTTCTTTTTATGCTTAAAAAGTAAAAAGAAACAGATAGGATTAATTATAATAGTATATCCAAAGTATTATCATTTCAATATATAATCAATGTAAAAATGAGATATTTTACCTTGTCTTTTTGTTCTTTGAAATCTGATTTGTATTTTATACTTACATCATATCTTAATTCAGATGAGCCAGATTTCTAGCTCACTTATAGCTAGTAGCTATTGTAACTGATATCACAGAATCAAAGAATAAGGAGAGCAACGTCCGGAAAAAGAGCAGAAATCAGTGATTAATTGAAGAACTTTCTAAAGAACCAGTTGGGTAGAAACAGTTTAGACACACAAGAACATAGAAAGTTTAACTTCTATGCACTCTTTCTGAAAGATGCTTTCAGGGATGCTTTATGGCAAAGTTAAAAAGGATTCTAAGAAAGAGATGACATAGGGTACAAGAAAGGAGATTTAACCCAGGACTTGAATGTAATGATAGTAGGCTTTGAGATTAAAACAGGAACTCTGTGGACTTAGAGAAGAATGTGTTAAGATGAAAGTTGGGGCATCTGGGTGGCTCAGTCGATTAAGCAACTGACTTCATCTCAGGTCATGATGTCACGGTTCGTGGGTTTGAGCCCCGCATCGGGCTCTGTGCTGACAGCTCAGAGCCTGCAGCCTGCTTTGGATTCTGTGTTTCCCTCTCTCTCTGCCCCTCCCCCATTTGTGCTCTCTTTCTCAAAAATAAATAAAATGTAAAAAAAAATAATAAAAGATGAAAGTTATTTCCCTAAAACAAACAGTATGATTAGGAAGCCAACTGATGTTAGTCATAAGGTAAAGGCAGATGCTTCTTTCTTCAGTCAGGAAAAAAAGGCAGTCCAAAACTCCCAAGAAAACAAAAAACAAAGACAAGGTGTAAATATGAAGCAAAGAAAATATGGCAAGTGATGGAATGTAGAAAGAGAATCTATTTGATCTTGATGTTTGAAATAGTCTCGTTTAAGTGTCATGGGTTTAGTACCAAAGAACTTTATTTTCTTCTTATGGGTCAACTTATGCAATTCTTCTCTGCTGTAAATATTTATATAATTGTAATACTGAAAAGGATATTTATTAGTTTTTAATTCTTAGAATCAATCCCCAGGTGAAACTTAAGACTTCTTTATTTTAGAAATCTGAATGTAAATGTTATTTAGTTACACAATACATACCTTATGATAGGAATGGACTAATTATCTTATCTTACTTGTTGGAAAGCCAAAATATTCTATATACAGTTAAAGAGAGAAAAATAGAATTTTTGGTGTAAGTGGTAAGCTGCGTAAGATAAGTCTGACTAAGGGGCCTTTAATACAATGATGCCCCTGTTCTTTACCCAGAAACGCTAAGGATCCAATATTCTGGTGCTACAAAGTATTTTAATGGCTGAATCACATTGCAGTCGTTAAATTATCTTCAAAATTTATAACAAGCATTTTAAAACTTATAATGTGAAGTGAGATAAACTATATCCAAAATTACAGACAGTATGAAGCCTGGGCAAATGAAATGACATTAGAGCTACATTTATAAGTATTAGGAGAGATTTAGGTTAGAGTTAAGTAATCACCAGACTTCTGAGAGGCTTGAGAATCCAGTTGAGGAAACACAAGTGTACAAGGAATAGTCAAGTGTAAGTGTCAGGCACTGGTACTACATCTGATCTATCTCTGTAAACAATCTCCCTTCCCCAACATACACAGTTTATACTTATTAAATATTCACAGATTAAGATTCTCAAGGCTACTTGAATGCTTTAGGATGGCCAAGGAACCATCCAGCTTGGCAGTGTAGCCAAAGGAGGCTTCCTGGAAGAGGTAAACCCTGAATTGTATCTCAAAGGATGGACAGGTTTGAAATGGTGACTGGGGAGACCCCAGACTCCTTAATGGGTGAAGGGCCAACTCCTCAGACTGAAATGCAAAGAAGACTCCCATGGAAGACAGGAAAATGAGGCTACTTTTAAGGTGTGGTAACCAGAAGTTACTGAGAGACACTGGTTTGTCCCCATCCCACCACTGACACAGAGATTCATGTTTTGGAGGCTATATTGCAGAAGATGGAGGTACTCCCAAATGTGTAAACTGAGTTCCCTTCTTCCCATTAACCTATACTTGATCCTGTCTGTATTAGCCAAATAGACTATCTTTTCTCTTCCATTCTTCTCCCAACTTAGGCTTCTGCCCAGAAGATAAGCTTCTCATTAGCAAACACTGAGATGTAGAGTTTGCTTCTAGAGACCCAGGATAATCTACTTGGGAGCCTCAAGGGAAAAAACAGGCAGAATGAATTTAATGCTTCACCTTCCATGGCTGGACTTTGATATAAAACTACCCAGCTTAAACAAAGCAGTATATTTGTTAAGGCATCTTAAATTAGGGCTCCGTACTAAAAAACATCCTTTACAAGTCTCAAACACCCCTTCTTCAGACTATTTATAAGTATCCCATAACAAGAGTGTTTATTCTTTGGAAAGAGATATAATAGAAGAGGAGAACAGAAAGAGATAATATAAGCACACACATGTGCCAGACATCGTATAGACATTCTATGACAAATCCATAGAGCACTTGTTATGCCCATTTTACAGGCAAGAAAAAGGAAGTTCAACTTCACAGAGATTGAGTGATTTGCTGCCTATGTAAATACTGGAGCTGGAATTCAAATCTACAAACTTCTTACTTCAAAACTCAGTGCTCTTCCCCCTATACCATACAGCCTCAGAAAGAAAGAAAGAAAGAAGGAGTGAATTTACCAAAGCTACATTGTTGAAAAGCAAGAACAGAAAGGTACAGCTGTTATCTTCACAAACCCTCCCATATATATTTTTTAAAGAAACAAAATGGTCTTAATAAGTAAGACTCAGACTCTTCTAAAATGACAAAAACAAAGAGCCTTAAGTAGACCTTTCTTTCAAAGGGGAAGGGGGGAATTAAATATCAGAAAGTAAGGGACTTCTCCTCTCACATGAGTCTGTCACAGCTCAAAGGATATTTTAGGGAAAAGATACTTACCTAGTGTGACCACAGAATCTAAGAGAATTTAGAAGGGGTGGTGGAGAAGAGAGAGGGAGAGAAGGGAGACTGACTCATTATTTGTTTTCCAAATATAAAAACTGAAGCAAAACACAGTGAGACTCAGCTATCCAGCTGGGTGCTCTTAAGGATTAACTGGGTGTGTGGCCAGGCACTTAACTTCATATTTCAGATGGACCGCTGTAAAATGGAAGAAGAACTCATAATAAGGTTTCTTGTCAAGAGAGCACCAAGAGAGTTGTATTTATAGCTTCTGAAATACAGACCTAAGCAAATGGCCTGACATGGAGCCCCGGGCCCTAATTCCAATATACCTGCTATACTTAATGTCATAAGGTTGTGCTTGGGGATATGAATGTCCTGATAATGGCAGCGTCATCCCGTATTTTTATACCCTTCTCACAGGTTACAGCTGGGCTTTTAAAATACAGATTCCAATTCAATATTGAAAACAAAATGCCAGTGTAATAGAGTAGAAAGAATACGGGATTTGGCATTGGGCCATCATGGACTTGAATCTTGGTTGTAAGATTTGAACAAGATACTTAATCTTTCTGAGACTTACTTTCCTCATCATTAAAATGAGGGATAATTACCTTAGAACACTTATTTATTGAGAATTAAATAGAGTTCCTGATACATAAAACACTGTAAAGATAATTTCCATATTAATCCTTACCTCACACCATATAAAAAATTTAACTTGAAATGGATCATAGATCTAAGTGTAAAAGCTAAAACTCACAGCTCCTCGAAGAAAAGATAAGAGAAAAATCTTTGTAACTTTGAGGCAGAAAAACAAACAAAAAACATAATCATAAAAGAAAAATAGAATAGACCACCAAAATTCAAAGCTTTTGCTCCTCAAATGGCACCATTAAAAAAAATGAAAAGGCAAGCCATACTGAAAGAAAATACATGTTTTCACACACCAACAGAAAAATTACAGCTATTTCTACCTTACAAAAAGCTGGTATCCAGACCATTTAAAAAAACTCTTAGAACTTAGTTAACAAGAAGATAAATGAAACCATATAAAAAATGATCAGAAGCCTTAATCAGAGACTACACAAAAGAAGCTATACAAAAAGCCAGTTAGCACATGAAAAGATGCAAACGATTATTAGACATCAGGAAAAAGTAAATTGAAACCACAGTTATACACTCTTACCTGTAAACCCATCAGAAAAACTAAAATGAAAAAGACTGACCATACCAAGTGCTGATGAGAATGCAGAGCAACTGAAAATCACATACTGTTGCTGGGGATGTACAATAGTACAGCCAGTCTGGAAAACAATTTCTTAAAAAGTTTAAGAAACAATTATTCTATGACCCAGCCCATCTGACTCCTGGGTATTTACACAAGAGAAATGAAAACATATATCCGCACAAAGATGTGCAAATAAATGCTCCTATCAGCTTTATTTAAAATAGCCAGAAACTGAAAAAAACCCCAAAGTCCATCAATAGGTAGTATATCCATACACTGGAATCCTACTCAGTGATAAAAAGGACCTGTGCACCAACATGGACACAGGTAAAAAACATTATGCTGAAAGAAATCAAACCAAAAGTGTGTATATTACATAATTCTATTCACATAAAATGCAAACTCATCTGACAACAGATGAATGCTTGCCTGAGGCTGAGGAAAAAGAAAGGGACAGATTGCAAAGGGACAAGAGAAATTTGGGCGGACTAAGGGAAATGTTCTGTATCTTGACTGTAGTAGTCATTTCATGGGCAGAGCAACTGTCAAACTCACTGAATTTAAACAGATTTATTTTGTGTACGTTATTCCTTAAAGTTGATAAGGAAAAAAAATTAATTCACTTTGCCTCTCCTGCCACTAGAATCAAGTTAAAAAGCTACTACTGCCCACTTCTTGGTCACAGGGGAAACAAAAAGCTGTACGTAAAAGGGTGGTATTGCAAAAGCCCTGTAATTCAGTATCAATAAAGTGTTTCATTTATTGAATATCAACCAGGTGTTTGGTAACATAAGGCCCTTCATATATATTATCTTATTTAATTCCAACAAATTTGACGAGGTAGGCACTATTGGCTCTTTTACAGATGAGGAAACAGGTTCAGAAAATTTAAGAAATTCATCAAAAGCCACCCAGATGTAAATGGTAGAGTTAGGTTCAAGGATGGATCTGGATTCAAAACAGTAAGCCTGACTTCAAAGACAATGCTATTATTTCCTACAGTGCTTAGGGCATCCTCAGAAAGGCAGAGCCGTGATGGCCCAGAGACAGGAAGTGTTAGTGAAGATTTCCTTTATCAGAACTGGGAAATCCTCTCAAGCAGGGGAGTTTTAGCAGTCTACTTCAAAGGAGACTGGGAGGATGGGAAATGGGGTGCAGCTCTGCTTGTGAGGCCAAAGACAATCCTCTCTCTCGGTTCCAGCATCTGCTGGTATTTTGTTAACTCTTGGCTCCTCCATATTCACCCACCCACTGGTTTCCCAGGGAAAAAAAGCCAAAATATCTTGGCTGAACAGGCGAATGGGTCACAGATGACAGAGGTAAAAAAAAAAAAAAAAAAAAAAAAAGACATTCTGTAAATATGCTTCTTTTTAAAAGCAAAAACAAACTGCACACTTCCTTGTTCTGCATTTTCTTTATTCTCTTTGAGTTATCCATCTTCTGAAACATTTTCTTGTCTACATTTTCATTCATCACAGTGGAAAAAGTAAGGCAAATGGATCATGCTGGAAGTTTAAATAAATTTACAGTCTTCCTATTTCAGACCAGCTGTAGCCCATCTCCCCTGAAGCCAGGCCAACAAGAAGGTGCCTTGAGCTGCAGAAAATGGGCCATGGGAAACTAGGACCTGGAGGGGCGGCTCAGCACTGGGACCAACATTGTGGACACAGCGTAAAGAGACCTGGGTTCTGGGATTAACTTTGTATAATTAAGTTAGAGACTCTGTCACGTCACTGTCCCTCTAGAGTCTCAGAAGATTGGACTAAACCTGTTTTTCAACTTTAACAAAGGCCCTCCGTTTATAACCAAAAATAATCTTCCCCCTAAACCCTCAGATTCTCATGCACTTCCTCTTTGAGAATTGCTCTGTTGCCTTTTTATTCCCCCACAGCCAAGCTTCACTTTCTGAAATTTATACTATAAAAACAGGCAACTTCAGTGTACTAGTATATTATAATCCCAGACAAAAACTTTCAAACAGTATATACAAACATATACTGAAATTCTGTCATAATCCTTAGTGTGTGGCATAGAGAACCAGAGATTAGATGCCCTATTGCAAACTGCAGTATTTTTGGTTGTTCTCCATTTCCTCTCCCGATTTAGTTTGAACTGCAATTTTACTAAAGCTCCTTTGCTCCCTTCTTCACACATGGTAAGAAGTCACAGGGACATGTGCTTTTGTGCTCCTTTAACTAGAGCATCCTCCCCCAAACTACACTCTGCCAAATTGTTTCTGGTAAGCAACTTTGCAAAGTAAAAATTCCCTAGACGATCTGGACAGGGTGTGAAAGAAAGACCCACAACCCAGCAGGGGAACTGAAACATTCTCCCCCAGTGTCCACTTCTGTCCTGGGAGGATGGGGGCAGGGAAGTTGCGGAAGAAGCTTTTAAAGGAAGCAAACTTGCAGGACTTCTGCTGCAAACAATTGTGTACTGTATCCAGCTGTTAAATAAGGCAACAGTCAGCTCAAAACCAGAGGAGAACAAAGGGGTCTGATCCCTTGCTCCTAAAACAGCAAAGTACTATGCTTCTGCTTCACATGTTTACAGCTTAGCACCTGTTTCTAGCTTCCAGGTCTGGAGCTCTAAGAAGTGTAAACCTTTATTTTTACATACAAAATATTGTGCAGAACCATAACACAAAAAAATAAATTTGAGCTCTGGGGGATAGAGGACCCGGGGTGGGAGAGCTCTGCCAGCTCAGCTGCCATCATCCCTTTTGTCAGGCAACTCTCTGGACTCCTAGGGCCACAAGGAACACTATTAGGTCTACTGATGTGGGTTGATTCATGTGTGATTGGTAGGCCTACTGATTTGTGGAGTTCACAGATAAAAACATAGATGATCATGCCCTTAATTTGATTCAGTAGGCTAGGGTGGTTGTTCTCAGCATTTTTCTTTCCCCTTATGTCTTCTTCAATGATCTCATTCATTAATTCCCAATGCTTTGTTGATCGTTTCTATATGGAAGACTCAAATTATACACTTTAAGACATGATCTCTTTACTTAGCAGAGCATCTGAAACATATGGATGGGAAGAGAAAAGCAGGGATCCAGGCATGCAGACAGTCTGGCAGCAGAATCCAAGTGTTTGTTCCCAAAATTCAGGACCAACACTCTAGCTGTCAGAGGACTAGGGAGAGAAAAAGAATAATGGGAATCCCTAAAGAATCAAAGTGCAAGGGAAGGACTTGGCCAAAAGGAACCAGAGAAGAGCTCTTCTTAGAATCGGGGGCCAAAGTCAGAGGGGGGCTAGCTTTCAGGCTGACTTCATGTTAATTCCCAGAGGCCTGGATCAAGTTCTTAAATCCTACCCCACCTTGGGGCGCCTGGGTGGCGCAGTCGGTTAAGCGTCTGACTTCAGTCAGGTCACGATCTCGCGGTCCGTGAGTTCGAGCCCCGCGTCGGGCTCTGGGCTGATGGCTCAGAGCCTGGAGCCTGTTTCCGATTCTGTGTCTCCCTCTCTCTCTGCCCCTCCCCCGTTCATGCTCTGTCTCTCTCTGTCCCAAAAATAAATAAATGTTAAAAAAAAAAATTAAAAAAAAATCCTACCCCACCTCATCCCCATTACAAGCAGAACTGTTTCACAGACCTATCCTAAGGTATGAGAGAAGAGAGCCAAGTAAATCTTCACAGCTGAGCATATCCAGGCCCTACTTGTGTCTAGCAAGTTGAAAGCATATCATGAGCAGAAAAGATGCAGAACAGATGTTCCTAATGTTTTCCAGGTCACTCGCAGAGATAGACACAGATCCCTATCAACTCAAAAGCCATTTCTCTCTTTGTACCTTGTTACAGAACTATTTTGTTCAGAGAACTGGTAGAGACTTCATGGTCATGGGAAAGGTAAACCCCCTGCCCCTCAGCCCCAGGGGTTGAATCACAACTGGTCTAAAGCAATTATGCAAATCAATTTCCCTTTGCCAGGATTGGACTAGATAGGTGGGCATATAACCTAGTTCTGACCAAAAAAACGTAAGTTTTCTAAAGGGGAAAGAAAGTGCCTGTTTTTCTTGGTAACATGCTTGAGTCAATGATAGAACCCTGAAGCTTCCTCCCTCTTACTGGGCTACATGAACATCAATGTCCTTGTAATTTACTCAGATTTTCTGTTAAGTGTGACCAAAAGTTTTCCTGACTGATCTGCTGACCCACCTGAGAGAGTAGGCAGCAAGAGTGGTTGCTTAGCCTTAACTGGCCTTAGCTGGTTGACTGCAACTGTGGTGACTGGGGGTCCCAGTACATCGCAGTCCTGTATATTATGTCCTATAATGGAGGGACCATCACAGCCATGCAGGGGGAGAACTGTGTGGTCATTGCTGCCAACAGGCACTTAGGGATCCAGGCCCAGATGGTGACCACAGACTTCCAGAAGATCTTTCCCTGGAAGGTCGGCTATACATAGGCCTGGCCAGACTCACCACTGAGGTCCAGACTGCTGCCCAGCATCTCAAGTTCCAGCTAAATCTGTATGAGCTGAAGGAAGGCCGGCTGATCAAGCCTTACATCCTCATGAGCACGGTGGACAACCTGTCATATGAGAAACGGTTTGGCCCCTTCTACACAGAGCCATCATCTCTGGATTGGACCCAAAGACCTTTAAGCACTTCATTTGTTCTCTAGACCTCACTGGCCCCATGCTGACTGACGGACTTTGTGGTTAGTGGCACCTGCTCTGAACAAACATATGGGATGCATGAGTCCCTCTGGGAGCCCACCATGGATCCAGAACACCTGTCTGAAACCATCTCACAAGCCATGATGAATGCTTGGATAGGGATGCAGTGTCAGGAATGGGAGTCACTGTCCACATCATTGAGAAGGACAAAATTACCACCAGGACACTGAAGGCCTGTGTGGACTAACCCTCTGTTCTCAGAGTCTACTTTTTTTTTTTTTTTTTTTTAAATAAAATAGTTGTAATTTCTTTTGGGACACCTGGGTGGTTTAGTCAGTTAAGCATCTGACTCTTGATTTTGGCTCAGGTCATGATCTTAATTTGTGAGTTCAAGCCCCACATGGGGCTCTGCTGACAGTGTGGAGCCTGCTTAGGATTCTCTCTCTCTCCCTCTCTCTCTGCCCCTCCCCAACTTGTGTGCACTCACTCTCTCTTTCTCTCTCAAAATAAATAAACTTAAAAAAAAAAAAAGCTTTTCTTTCAAAAACTATGAGCCAAAAACTATGAGACTGAAAGTATAGGCCTTATATCCAATAACCTTTTTTTAATGTTTACTTATTTATTTTGAGAGAGAGAGAAGCAGAGAAAGAGAGAGAAAGAATCCCAAGCATGATCCATGCAGTCAGCACAAAGCCCGATGTGGGGCTCAATCTCACAACCTTGAGATCATGACCTGAGCTGAAATCAAGTGTCAGAAGCTTAACTGATTGAGCCACCCAGACACCCCTCCTGTAACTTTTATCATGTGGATATATGCAATATTTTGTTTTCAACTATAAAAGATTTACAGGTTTCAGGTCAAGAGTCCTTACTCTATACCAGCAGTTCTCAAAGTGTGCTCCCTGGACCAGCAGCATCAGCATGACCTGGAAATTTAGAAAAATCAGAAAAATAATTTCTCTAGCCAAACCCCAGACCTACTGAATCAGAAATCCTTGTAGTGGAGTCTAGCAATTTATGTTTTACTAAGTCTTCCAAGTGATCTGATTCATGCCAAAGTTTGAGGACAACTGCCCTGAGCTCACCATTAATTTCTATGATGACAAAAATGTTTACATCTGCACTATCCAGTATGGTAGACACTAGCCACGTATGTCTATTGAGCACTTATAATGTGGCAGTGCAGCCAATAGACTAGATTTATAATTTTACTTTGTTTTAGTTTATTTAAATTTAAATATCCCTGTGGCTAGTGGTTACTGCAGCTCTAGACAACCATAAAGGATTTTACATTATCAAATGGCTCAATACTAAGTCATAAAATAGGCAGTGGTTCTCAAACTTCAGTATGTATCTCCATCACTAAAGGGGTTATAAAACACAGATTATAGGCTCCCACCCCTACAATTTATGGTTCAGTAGGCCTAGCTTGGGGTTTGAGAATTTGCACTTCTTTTTTTAATGTTTATTTTTGAGAAAGAGGGAGACAGCATATGCCAAAGCCAGGGAGGGGTAGAGAGAGAGTGAGACAAAGAATCCCAAGCAGGCTCCATGTCCAGTGCAGAGCCTGATAAGGGGCTCTATCCCAGGACCACAAAATCACAACCCAAGCCAACATCAAGAGTCAAACTCTCAGGGCGCCTGGGTGGCACAGTCGGTTAAGCGTCCGACTTCAGCCAGGTCATGATCTCGCGGTCCCTGAGTTCGAGGCCCACGTGAGGCTCTGGGCTGATGGCTCGGAGCCTGGAGCCTGTTTCCGATTCTGTGTCTCCCTCTCTCTCTGCCCCTCCCCCGTTCATGCTCTGTCTCTCTCTGTCCCAAAAATAAATAAACGTTCAAAAAAAGAAAATTAAAAAAAAAAAAAGAGTCAAACTCTCAACCAAATGAGTCACCCAGGTGCTCCAAGAATAATAGGCACCTATATGATGCTGATGCTACTGACCCAGGGAACCCACTCTGAGAAGCACTGAAGTAAGCAAAACTTTTTTTTTTTTTTGCCTTCTTATAACCTACATAAAAACTACTTTTCCACAATTCTTTTTTTTTTTGTTTGTTTTTAAAAGTTTACTCATTGTTGAGAGACAGAAAGACAGAGCACAAGTGGAGGAGGGGCAGAAACAGAGGGAGACACAGAATCCAAAGCAGGCACCAGGCTCTGAGCTGTCAGCACAGAGCCCGACATGGGCTTGAACTCATGAACCACGAGATCATGACTTGAGCCAAAATTGGATGCTTAACCAACTGAGCCCCCTAGGTGCCCCTACTTTTCTACAATTCTAACCAATGTTTTCCTTTGTGTTAATCAAATTAATATATAAAGGTAAAGTTCCCTGAGAGTAGGAACTGACACCTTCCCATTCTGTATGTCTCATAGTCCATATGAGCTCAGTATCTTGGTTCCAGCAGGTATATGACATCACTGAAAGTATAATGGGCACACCCCACATCTCCAAACAGGAAGACTTTTGGAAGTGTCTGTCATGTTTCCAAGACCGTGATTACTTCCGCATAATCATCAGGTCGCAGGCTATATGTTTCAGAAGAAATGCACAGAAAGGTTAAGTGATCTGCCCAAGGTAATAGGTCTTATTTCTTATTCTTCTGTATTTTAAAGTATTATCTCATAAGTTGTTTACAGAAGAGTTTGTATATATATGCATATATATTTTACATATATTACATATGTAATATATATGTAACTTATACATAATATTTTATACATATACATACAGAGATACTGAAAACTAAAACATTCAAGAATGAAAAAGACTTCTGACACTATAATGGTATGAAAGGCAACAGGCCTAGAAATCTGGATGGGGGCTATACCTTCTCAAATAACACTGCATACAAAACCATCTATGCCAAAGACCTGGCCCATCCAGCAGCAATGCAGCTTTCAAGCATTAATGGGAAAGGCAAGAATCAAGGACAAACACACAGGGGATTTTTCTGAAGGTCAAAAAAGCAACAATAAATACCATGCCCAGAAAAGCTTTTAAATCTGACCTTTTCTTCTGCTGAAGCCATTCGCCTTCCAGCATCTTCAATCTAATAGACTGAAGTAGGCTGAAATGGCTCTTAGGAGAGAACGGGGCTAGTCTTTTCCTTAATGCTGCCTCTCCACCACTACTCTAGCAGCATTACTGGTAATTACATCATTATACCATAATGGAACACATGCGGTGCAAGTGAAACATCCCAGCAGCTCCCCAGTCAGGGAGAGGGGAAAGAAGCTCCCTTCATGTTCAATTTCTATTAACCCTTCAGGCTCTGGCTTATTCTCAAAGTCAAACCACCCCTAGGACATTTCACAATCTTAAAACACAGATCGTGAAAGCAGAGCATCGTTGAAGATCAGGAATAAAGTTAAATTCATTAGTGTGATGGAAATCCTCTGCTAGAATAGGAATTAGGACACCTGGGTATAGGTCTGGCTTTGCTATGAACACCTTACGTGACCTTGGGGAAATCATTTGCATCTTTTAGGTTTCAGTTTCTCATCTATGAAGAATAGCAAAGCTCCCAGGCAGAAGATCCCAAAAGGTCCTTGAAGGCAATCTGGGACTGGACCAAAAGATCACAAGGGTTCCTTCAGCTCTAACATTCTATTATCTAAAAAGACTCTATGAATAGGGGAGACAGGAGTGGAGTAAAATTCGAAAGGTCAACTCTGGTCTTCAAGCAGTTAATCTGATGAGGATTTTTGCCTCTACTCTGACCCATATATCAGTGTCAGATCATCTTCATCAAAATCCATAGCAACTTCTCATAAGACCAAACTCTGAACTCATTAACAGATCACAGAGAGTCTCCCCAAATAGAGAAAGGACATAGCAGTACATGCTATACTTGGACAGAACCAAAGTTCTAACTGTCACAGACTCCTTCTATGAACCTGAGTCCGTCACCTAACCTTGGCCAACTCATCTTCAAGACACAGTGGCAGAGGAGAGAGGGTAGAACGAAAGCTTTTCGCTCAGTCTGTGATTTTGATATCTTTGTAAAAGTTTCAAATGCCACCATTGGATATTGGGGCATGCAGGGGTGGGTGGAGTTTGGCACAAAAAGCACACTAGGAATGCCAAATCCTACAAGCAAGAGATGAGTTTTCTTATGATATTCTAAAGGTTTTCTCATAGATAAGGAAAAAATTACCTACCAGACTTCCAGGGAAGAACTAAAACATATAAAATTATATATTGATTTGCCACGTATCTCAGAATTTTCTTTATATAGTGGCCTAAAAGAAAGAATGTTGGGGCGCCTGGGTGGCGCAGTCGGTTGAGCGTCCAACTTCAGCCAGGTCACGATCTCGCGGTCTGTGAGTTCGAGCCCCGCGTCAGACTCTGGGCTGATGGCTCAGAGCCTGGAGCCTGTTTCCGATTCTGTGTCTCCCCCTCTCTCTGCCCCTCTCCCGTTCATGCTCTGTCTCTCTCTGTCCCAAAAATAAATAAACGTTAAAAAAAAATTAAAAATAAAAGAAAGAATGTAAAAAATGTGTTCTCTGCAGTTGTCTTCTGGTCATCATATAGAAGGTATAAGACTTTGGTTTCCAGGAGTAAGGTGGTTAGATCCTCTTAATTAACCCTCCCAAAGAAAACAATTTAAAAAGCTACATAAGGGTGCCTGGGTGGCTCAGTCAGTTGAGTGTCTGATTCTTATGATCCCAGAGTTGTGGGATCAAGCCCCATGTCGGGCTCCACACTGAATGTGGAGCCTGCTTAAGATTCTTTTTTGCTCTCTCTCTCTCTCTCTCTCCCTCCCCAACTCTTTCCCCTGTTTGCATGCTCTCTCTCTAAAATAAATAAAAATGAAAAATAAAAAGCTAAATAAAATATTCCTAAAAAATAATTTTTAAAATGCATCATGCTGAACTGTGAAGTAAGGAATGTACACAGAACAAAAATCAAATGAAATGAAAGCAGACAGAAACAACCCAAATGTCCATCAGCAATGAAAGGACAAAGAAAATATGGTTTATTCATATATTGGATTATTCAGCCACATTAAAAAGGAAGTTCTGGTACACACTACAACATGGATGAACTTGGAAAACATTATACTAAGTGACACAAGCCAGACATTAAAGGGCAAATTCCCTATGATTCCACTTATATGGAGTACCTCGAGTAGTCAAAATCATACAGACCAAAAGCAGAATAGGGTTTTCCAGTGGTTGGGATAGGGGTGTGCAATGATTGCTTGGGTGTGGGTAATAGAAGGCAAAGCTCAGGGTTCACAATCATATATGAAGCTCCTTATACACTTGGGATACCAAGGGACTATACCTTTGGTGCATAGATGAATCACAAACCTGTAGCACTGAAAGAGACCATAAAGAAACTGTCTTCTTTTAACCAGTAGAGAAGGAAAAATGTCTCTTAGAATTGCTAACTAAAAGCTGGCTCTAGTGAAGGTTTGTGACCAAATCCATGCAATCTCTTTTTTTTTTTTAATGTTTATTTATTTTTGAGAGAGACAGAGAGAGAGTGTGAGTGAGGGAGGGGCAAAGAGGGAGGGAGACAGAGAATCCCAAGCAGCCTCCACACCATCAGCACAGAGCCTGATGTGGGGCTTGAACTCATGAATCCAATCATGAGATCATGACCTGGGCAGAAACCAAGAGTCAGACGCTTAACTGACGTGCCCCCAAATCCATGCAATCTTAAGTGAAGATCTAAAAGTAGTCCAGTTAGTTATGTCTTCAGACTATTGGTAGAAGCAACTCCTCATCCTTTCTGGTGGAATAAAAGCTTAACTCGGGTCTCACATACTTTCTACAGGTAAAGTCTTAAGAAACATTAGACCTTAAAAACAAAACACAAAACACACACCCAGAAATAAGCCACATGAATGAGAATCAGGAAAAACAGACAGTAAAATCAGATCCTCAAAGACTTCAGATATTGGAATTAGATACACAATATAACAGGTTTATGAATATTATATTCTAATATTTAAAAGAGAGGCTTGCCAAAAATTAGCAAGGAACAAGAGAGTATAAAAAACAAAAACAAAACACAAGTGTATTTGAAAACAAACCAAACAGAACTTCCTGAAATGAAATTATAATTAAAATGAAAAAGTCAATGGCCAGGTTAAACAGCAGATTAGACACAGCTGAAACAAAACAAAACAAAACAAAGAACAAAACAAAACCATGAACTGGAAGAGTGATCCAAAAAAATTCCATAGAATGTGACTAAGAAATAAAGACATGAAAAATATGAGAGTTTAAGAGACATAGATGATATAGTAAAAGGGTCTAATCTTTTAACTGAAGTTCAAGAATGAGTTAAAGAGGATGGAGGAAGGCATTATTCAAATAGCTAACAGCTGAGAATTTTCCCAGAATCACTGATAGAACACCAATCTTCATATCCAGGAAGTTGAACAAATGTCAAGCAAGATAAATAGAAATAAGCAACATATTGTAATGAAACTTAAGAACACCAAAGACAAAAATTAAGATATTAAAAGAGAAGCAGAGATCACCTACAAAAGAACAGCATTAGACTATCAGCTGACTTTTCAACAGCAAGATCCAGAAGACCACAGAATAATATTTTCAATGTGTGAAAAAAAAGAAATGTCAAGAGAATGAAAAGACAAACCACAGACAGGGAGAAAATATTTTTAACACATGCCTCTGATAAATACACAAAGGAACTCTTAAAACTCAACAATAACCCACAATCATATTGTCAGTTAATCTTTTAACTAAGGAGGAAAGAATATGCAATGGGAAAAACACAGCCTCTTCAACAAATGTTGTTGGGAAAACTGGACAGCTACATGCAAAAGAATGAAACTGGACCACTTTATTACACCATACACATAAATAAACTCAAAATGGATTAAGGACCTAAATATGAGACCTGAAATCATAAAAATCCTAGAAGAGAGAACAGGCATAATTTCTCTGACAGTGGTCGTAGCAATATCTTTCTAGATATTTCTCCTGAAGGCAAGGGAAATAAAAACAAAAGTAAACTATTGGGACTACATCCAAATAAAAGGTTTCTGCACCAAAAAGGGGGAAAAAAGATCCACACTGAGACACGTTAAAATCGAACTGTCAAAAGACAAAGTAAGAGAGACTCATTGTATACAAAGGACCTTCAAAATGATTAATAGCTGATTTCTCATCAGAAATCATGGAGGCCAGAAGGCAGTGAAATGATATATTTAAAGTACTGAAAGAAAAAAATGTCATACAAGAATTCAGTATCTGGCAATAACTAACAAAACTAAAAGATAAGCTGCTGAATGGGAGAAGACATTTACAAATGACATACCCAAAAAAGGGTTAGTATCCAAAATATATAAAGAACTCATACAACTCAACACCCAAAACCAAACAATCCAATTAAAAAATGGGCAGAAGACATGAACAGACATTTCTCTAAAGAAGAGAGATAGATGGCCAACAGACACAGGAAAAGATGCTCAACATCACTCATCATTAGGGAAATACAAATCAAAACTACGAGATATCACTGCACACCTGTCAGATGGCTAAAATCAAAAACATGACAAATAAGTGTTAGTGAAGATGTGGAGAAAAAGGAACCCTCTTGCACTACTGGTGGAAATACAAACTGGTGCAGCCACTGTGGAAAACAGTATGGAGGTTCTTCAAGAAATTAAAAATAGAACTACCCTATGATCCAGTAATCTCACTACTGGCTATTTACTCAAAAAGTACAAAGGTGCTGATTCAAAAGGATACATGCACCCTTATATGTATTGCAGCATTATTTACAAGAGCCAAATTATGGAAACAGCCAAGGGTCCATTGATAAATGAATGGATAAAAGAGATGTGATATATATTTCTCACATATAATTACATATATATATAGCATAAAAATTATATATATATATCATAAAAAGAATGAAATCTTGCCACTTGCACCAACATGGATGGAGCTAGAGAGTATAATGCTAACACAAGTAAGTCCGTCAGAGAAAAGACAAATACCATGTGATTTCACTTATATGTAGAATTTAAGAAACAAAACAAACAAGCAAAGAGGGGGGAAAAAAGAGACAGAGAGAGGTGAACCAAGAAGCACACACTTAACTATAGAGAACAAACTGATGGTTACCAGAAAGGTGGCAGGTGGGGAATGGGGTGAAATAGGTGATGGGGATTAAAGAGTACATTTATCATGATGAGCACCGAATAATGTACAGGATTGTTGAATCACTGTATTGTACACCTGAAACTAATACAGCACTGTATGTTAACTAGACTGAAATTAAAATAAAAAACTTAATAAAATAAAAATAAAATCAGAAACCCCCTCAACAATAAGGAAATAAATACCCTGATTTAAAAAATGGGCCAAAGACCTTAACAGATACCTCACTAAAGAAGATAAACAAATGGCAAATAAGCATATGAAAAGATGCTGCATGTTATATGCCATCAGGGAAATGCAAATTAAAACAATAAGATACCATTACACACCTACTATAATAGCCAAAATCCAGAACACTGACAACACCAAGTGCTGGTGGGGTGGTGCCAACAGGAATTCTGATGATGGGGAATGCAAAATGGTACAGCTGTTTTGGAAAACAATTTGGTGGTTTCTTATGAGATAAACATACTCTTAGTATATGATCCAGTTATCATGTTCCTTGGAATTTACCCAAAGGAGATGAAAACTTATGTCTATATAAAAACTTTCACACTGATATTCATAGCAGCTTTATTCATGGCTGTCCAAACCTGGAAGCAACCACAATGTCAAAAGGTGGATGGGTAAACTATGGTACATTCAGACAGCGAAATATTATTCAGCACTAAAAAGACACAAACTATTCCAAACACAGGAGAAATGATAATTATGTGACAAGATAGACGTGTTAGCCATTGCTATGGCAATTATATGTACATTTACTGCAAATAAATGTATCAAATCACTACCTTGAACACCTTCAACTTATACAATGTTATGTCAAATATAACTCAATAAAAAAAATAAACTATCAAAAGCCACGAAAAGACATAGAGGGATCTTAAATGGATATTACAAAGTGAAGGAAGCCAATCTGAAAAGGCTACAAACTATATGATTTCAACAAATGACATTCTGGAGAAAACAAAACTATGGAGATAGTAAAGAGATCAATGGTTGCCAGAGGTTAGGGGACAGGGGAAGAGATGAATAGGAGAAGCACAGAGAATTCTCAGGGTAGTGAAAATATTCTGTAGGATATCATAATGACGGATGCATGTCATGATGCATCTGTTCAAACCCACAGAATGTACATCAAGAGTGTGTACATAATATATACTATGTAATTTTGTGTGATTATATTAATGCAGGTGCAGCAATTTTAAAAAATGCACCATTCTGATGGGGGATGATGATAACAGGGGGGTGTATGCTTGTGTAAGGGTAGGCGTTATATGGGAGATTTCTGTACCTACTCTTCAATTTTGCTCTGTACCCAAAACTGTTCTAAGAATAAAATCTTAAAAATATTAACTGTCAGTGCAGAAGTCTACAGCTAATAATGCTCTTTCAACAACGAAAGAAAGATAAAACCATCATTCAGAGAAAACAGAGAGACTGCCACATACAGACCATCACTAGAGGCAATTCTAAAGGATGTACTTGAGGAAGAAGGAAAATGATCCCATGTGGAATATCTAAACTAAAAGGAAACACACATGAGCAAAGATATTGATAAATATGTGGGAAATCTGCACACTGCCAGTGTGAAACAAGAATACTACTTAACTGGTGTGGTTATAAATAAACAAGATAGAATTAAAATATTAGAGAACAAGAACACAAGAGAAGTGGTAGGAGTTTAACTATTCTATGATTCTTACGTAATTCAGAAGGATAGTGTAGTGTATTGAATTGTGGTTCCTCCAAAACCTACATCTGCACTCTAATCCCTGGAACCTGTGAATATTATCTTCTATGGCAAAGTATGTGACTAAGTGAAAGATCTTGAGAGGAGGCACTTTCCCTGGATAATCCAGGTGGGCTCTAAATGCAATCACATGTACTCTTCTGAAGGACAGGTAGAGTTAGAACAGACACACAAAGGAGAAGACGCAGAAAAGGAGGAGACAATGTGACTATGGAGAGAGAGAACAGAATGACAGAGCCACCATCATCTGGAGCCACTAGAAACTGGGAGAGGCACAGAAAAGATTCTCTCTGGAGTCTTCAGAGGGAGCGCAGCCCTTTGACACCTTGTTTTGGACTTCTGGCCTCTAGAACTGTGAGAGATTAAATTTCTATTGTCTTGGCCAACAGATTTGTAGTAATTTTATATAGTAACTGCAAGAAACTAATACAGAAAGAATATTACTTTAGGCCAAATTAGAATGTATGAGCTAATAACAGCTCAATTCTCCCTAAGTGGATTTATAAATTTAACATGAACTCAGTAAAAATACCAACTTTTTTTTTTTAATACAAAAGGTAGTCATTAAGGTTCATACAGAAAAATAAACAAGAATATCAGTAACGGGAAACTTAGGCAACCATATGATAAAATCATACTATAAAACCTCATTAGTTAAAACAAAGTGTGTTGCCATATATACAGACAAACCAACCATTGTAATTTAATATATTGTAAATCCACAAATGGGTACTAATGCATAAAATATTTAGGTTGTGATAGATGTGGCATTTCAAATTGTGCGAAAAAGATTTAAGATGGCATTTGAGATTTATTTTTTTTTCAATATATGAAATTTATTGTCAAATTGGTTTCCATACAACACCCAGTGCTCATCCCAAAAAGTGCCCTCCTCAATGCCCATCACCCACCCTCCCCTCCCTCCCACCCCCCATCAACCCTCAGTTTGTTCTCAGTTTTTAAGAGTCTCTTGGCATTTGAGATTTAAATGACAAAGGTGAATCTGCCTCTAAGCACAGATCAGTATATATTTCAAACAAAGCAGAGATTTAAACATAATATAAAATGCAACTATAAAAGTAATAAAATAAAGCACAGTACAATTTCTTTTGTAACTTCCAAGTGGGAAACTCATTCTATTACATGCTGTCTAGAAGCCATAAAAAAGAAAAATCGTTAGAGTGACTACACAAAAATCTACAAATCCTGCATGGCAACATAAACAAACAAGCACACAAGTGTGTGCACACATGTGCGCACACACATGCGCGCGCGCACACACACACACACACCCTATAGGCAAAGCAAGAAAAGAAATGATAAACTGGGTTAGAATCATAAATACTGTTCTAAAAATTGCAATTTTTATTATAAAAGGCTGATCTCTTAAAGAGGTCCTATAAATTAGTAAGACTAAGAGCTCTGTGGAAAAATAAGCAAAGCATATGAACAAATTATTTACAGAAAAAGAAATATGAATTAAAACTACACTGAAATACTATTTCACTGGACTGGCAAAAATCCAGAAGTTCAGTAACTATGTGGACAAAACTGTGGGAAAACAGACACTTTCATACACTTCTGGTGGGAGTAGAAATAATTACACACCCTCTGGAGGGTACTGTGGCAAAGTTACATATAGTATATTAAAATTCTAATACTATTTATCCTTTAACCAAGAAATTCCTTTCTAGAAATTTACTGTGAGACAAACTAATACATGTGCACGATGACATACGTACATTTTGCAGATCTGTTTAAAGGAATAAGCTGAAAAACAATGAAAATGTCCATCAAAGACATTTTGTTATGGTTCCATTAATTAATGAAATACCAGTTGACGGTTAAAAAAAAAACAAACAAAAGAAAGGACTAGAGAAGGAAACTCCTTATGTACTAACATGGAAAAGAGTATCAAGATGAACTATTAAGTAAAAAAGGCTAAACATAAAATTGTGCCTTATGCTGCCATTTGTATGAAATAGTTAAAGAGAGTATCTACATATTTGTATTTATATTTATAATCTATGTTGAATATATAGGGCAACATACATATATATATATATATATACACATATATATATATATATATTTTATAAACACACACACATGGATTGGAATTAAGCAGATGGGGAGAGAAAGAAGTTATACTCTTCATAGTATACCTTTCAAAATATTTGACATTAAAACCATGTTAAAGTATTATCTATTACACATTTAAAAATCTTTGTAAGTTTGCATAATAGAATATGTTAACAAAGCAAACAGAGTATAATTTCCAAATTAGTAGAGGAGTAAAAATAAAATTAGAAAAAGTAAAATACTTAATCCAAAAGGCAAGAACACACAGAAGGCAAAACAGTACGAGAAATAAAACTAAATATTTCCTTAATTACAATAAATGTTAATCAATTAAATTCAATTAAAAGACAAAGACTGTCGCACTGTTGTATTAACCATAATAAACATCAATTACCCAAACTTCTCAGTTAAAAGACAAAGACTGTCAGGCTAAACAAAAACACAATCGAGCTATATACTGTTCTTAAAAGATGCACCTAAAATATAGGAACACAAGTAGGTTGAAAGTCAAAGTTTGGAAAAAATTATATGAGGCATATATACTATTCAAAAAAAATGACACTATGGTTATATGACTTATATTAAGTAAAGAGACATTAAAGCAAAAGGGTCACTTTGCAAAAACAGGAGGTTCAAAGGTAGAGAACATATCTAATTCTAAAAATTGGTCTCAAAATATATGAAGCAAGAATTGCTAACACTGCAAGAATTGCTATCCCTGACAAATCCATTATCATCATGGGAGATTTTAAACAACCTTTCAGTAATTGATATAAAAAGGGTGAGGCTCTCCTTTTGGCTCCTCAAATTAATGCACTTTGGAACTGCTAGATCACATGGGAAACGAGGTTTCTCACTCACTTCCTGAGAAAATAGGATAGAGAAACATGCTTCTTGTCTGGTTTTGGTGACCATATACAAATGTAAAAATGGTAAGTTACACCTTATCTGCACAGTGACCATTATAGCCAGACACTAATACTAGTGACTTTGTCAGCAACTCTATGTGCTTATGCTTCAATTTCTTAATCTCTAAGCTCTTTAGGGGAAGATGTTGTTCTTTTATACATATTTTTTATCTATCCCAGCACCTACCACATGCCTAGTAAGTGCTCAGTGTTTTATTAAATCATCTTTACACATCCCCTTCAAAAATATTCCAACATTTGTGAAGCACCTATTATATACCAAGCACTATATTAAGTACTGGGAATACACAGACTAATAAAGCAGTGTCTGTTCTCCAGGAGAAGAGAAACAGAAATATATCTTTTAAAAAGCTATAAATAGAGGTTTGAGTGGAGACCCCTCTCCCAACAAAGCACCTGGAAATTTGACGGAAAGTTCTCATTTAACATGTACTTCTAAGTACCCACTATATTCTAGAATCAGGCATGTGCTAGAGAAGGGACATTTGACCTAAGTCTTGCCAAGTAGATGTGTGTATAGGGCAGGGACAGGGGGAGTCAGGCAGAGGATATTCAGGGCAATGAGAAATAAGAATATGAAATTCAGAAGAAAATGTGATTTGCTCAAACAGCTTGGGTAAAGACTGGTGTCTTTTCCACATGGTTTCTCGACAGTCCTTCCCCCTATGGAGTCTCTTTACCTCAATACAGATATCTATCTAGATGGATGGCCTTGACCACTATCCAACAAGAAATTCTTTTAAAACTGCAGCACAGTACTCATAAATTTAAGTTTCATTAGATGTCCTTACTGGATACAATGCATGCTATTCTCTATTGTATTTTTTTTTTTTTTTTAATGCTAGTCACAACTACCAGTGACTTCACACTCAATAACAACTCTCAACCCCATTTTGTAAAATACTTAATGCTTGGGATGGTCTATAATGTGCTTCTCTCTATTGCTTCTAATTGGAATGCCAATTCTAGCTCCCCACTTGACATCCCAGGAAAAGTCCCCTCCAAACATATCGCTGAGCAACTACTATGTGCAGAGGAAACACTCTGCTAGCCTCAAGCCTGCTGTTTGTGGCTAAATTCTCCAAAAAGCATAAACCAAGGATATTATAAAATTTTCCTGGGAAACTCGCCAAACTGTACATATTTACTATGTATCTACTGATACAGAGTGAGATGTGAATGTGAATTCTGGTAAAAACTTCCCAGGTGGTAGTGAATTGATGATCTGAGGTTCCTTCTACTCTTACAAAACAAATATTTGTTTAGGAAAGACGGTTTAGCAAAGGAGTAGACATAGACCAGAAAAATGAAACCTCAGATAAATAGAGGGACTTGCCAGGGGCCAAAAAGCCACTGGTAAAGCAAGGATTAGAATCTAGCTTATTCCATACCCAGTCCGTTTCAGAAAGTTCGCACTAGGAAAACGAAGTCTCTCTGTGTTCCTTCTCCTTTACGTTGACCTTTTCTTTATCAGAAATTCTCCAAGAGGCCTTAGCTTACTAAGTGCTAATTAGATTTCCTCCACCTGCTCTGGGATTTAGCAGGCAGGCGGCAGGCGGTACTAATGCAGTGCCCTCCTCAGCTAACAAAGCCACTGGCATTCCCGGTATGCAGGGGCTGGCCTCCAGCTCTTTAGTCAACAGCAATTAAAGGACTCCTATCCAAAGCCCTAAGGAGGAAGACAGAGAAGGGAGGGGTATTCCTTGATCCAAAAAGTAGAGTACAGCCACTGATTGGAATTGATTGTACATAAGAGCTGGGTGGAAACAGGGAAAATTCTGGGAGGTAGGAATGGAATCTGGGTGAGGCAAGCAACTAATGAATACTCATCATCGTTCTCACCCCCCTAAGGAATGCTATTGTCGTCCAGATTGAGGGGATAAAGCCTTGTATGGCCAAGAGCCCTCATCCAAAAATAAGTTATCAAGAAACATTTCCCTTTCCCTTATTTCAAGACACAGGTCCAAACTGCTCAGCCAAGAATGACAAGTCTTCCACAATTCTATCCCTTCCTATCTATGTACCATAATTTAGTGAATGTTCAGCCACTAACTGGCAAAGTGCAGCCTGGATGTTCAGTCACTCCTGCCCTGTGACTCTACACGAGTCACCGGTTCTCTGGCTTTGATTTTCTCATCTGCAGCTCTCAGAGTTGATTTCAAGATCAAATGAGACAATACAGAAATGTTTTATAAACTGTAAAGTTGTGTAAAAGCTTTAATTCAACTCCTAATACCAATGCAACTAAATTCAAACATTTCGTAAATTCCTAGCACAGTGTTTATACAGAGTTGGTGCACAGATGTTATAAATATTAGCTGTTGGGTACACAAAAATAAACCAAACAGACTATGTGGAAATCACAGACTGATGGTAGGAGACAAGTTCTCCAGGAGAGTATAAGTACTAAGAGTAGTCACAGAGTAAGGAAGGAAGAGTAATTTATCCTGCTACTAAAGAATAGGGGTCAGGACTGTCCAAAACTCTGATAGTGAACAGAATATAATTGGGGCTGAGGGTCTGGAGAAAATATAGCTGGAAATTCAAATGTGCCATTTCATGATCCCCCATTAGAACAAATTCATTAATATCCCTGCCTTTATTCACAAAGTTCTTTTTTATTTTTTTTTAACGTTTATTTATTTTTGAGACAGAGAGAGACACAGCATGAATGGGGGAGGGGCAGAGAGAGAGGGAGACACAGAATCGGAAGCAGGCTCCAGGCTCTGAGCCATCAGCCCAGAGCCCGACGCGGGGCTCGAACTCGCGGACCGCGAGATCATGACCTGAGCTGAAGTCGGACGCTTAACCGACTGAGCCACCCAGGCGCCCCCACAAAGTTCTTTTTCATGAGAAACTTAAAAATTCTGCCAGTCATTCAAAGAATACTTAAACATCCACTATGTGTATGGTATTATTAAGGATACAAAATACTACAAGGCAGGTCTCTTATAATGCTAAGCCATATATAATGCCTAAAGGGTTAAAGGGAATATTATCCCTCTCTAGAAGAGTTGAAAATCAAAACCTTTGTCTCATTGCCCCCCATAAAGTTAGACCAAGAGTCAAAATTCATTCTTTCCATCAAACAATATTCTTGGGGCACCTGGATGGCTCAGTCGGTTAAGCGACGGACTTTGGCTCAGGCCATGATCTTGTGGTGAGTTCCCGCCCTGCATTGGGCTCTGTGCTGACAGCTTGGAGCCTGGAGCCTGCTTCAGATTCTGTGTCTCCCACTGCCTCTCTTTCTGCCCCTCCCCCACTCACACTCTGTGTGTGTGTGTGTGTGTGTGTGTGTGTGTGTGTGTGTGTGTGAGATTGTGTGTGTCTCAAAAATAAATAAACATTAAAAAAATAAAGAAAAAGAAAACAATATTCTTTAACCTACTATGTGCCAGACAACATTCTGGTCATGAGGAAAAAGCAGTGGAACAAAACAGACAAAAATCCTGCCTTCAGAGGGCATACGTTTGAGAGAGGTAAAAGGCCAAGCAGGTATATACACAGGTGATCCAAGGTGGGGGAGGGGAGAGAATACAGTGAATCTAAAAGCCTATAGGCTCTGGCTAACGTGGGCAGCTGCCTCACACTTCTAATTAATTGCTGCAAAGCAAAAATTTAGGCCCAGTGTTCCCAGATCTGGACGTTGACAATTTTATGTAAAATTTCTCACCTTTTAATAACCTATAACTGATTAAAATTGTTTAAAACTCTACAGGCAAACAAAGACAGTCTGTGGATGGAATTCAGGCCAAAGATACCAGCTTATGACCTTTGTATTACAACAATGTACCATGATTTTTGGTTTAGAGACATAGTCACTATATACAAATAAATGTCTTAAACTAAATGCTACAGGACTTGAGAAGGAAAGAGTTCTAGCTAAGGAGGTCTGGGCAAGCATCAAGGAGGTGAAAGCCTCCTTCAGAAAATACCCCAGAATATTTGTATTCTTAATTCTCTCATTGTTTCTTGATTTCTCACAGCACTTATGGCTACACTGTCCTGTGGACGCTACGAATGGCAAGATTTCTTTCTTCAACCAGAAAGTCCACAAACAGCAATGTTATCTAAGCCACTGCCTTGCTGGTTTGTTTGATCAATCAACAGATTAACACTGCTCATTAATATGACTAATTCCCATATGCTCTGAAATAGGCTTGCTATCTGGAAAGATATTCAGAAAAGTTCTGTCACCTCAAATTCTCAAAACAGGGACTTTATGCCTATTCTAGGCAAACAAAACAAAACCAAATAAACCCGAAACCTTGAAAATATATGAAAAAAAATGAACCCATTCAGTCATTCTTTATTTCTCATCATTTCTTTCAAAGGTGAGTTGACAACATCTATTAAAATTTAAATTCACTTTAACTTTTGTTAATGCTTTGACTCAAAAATTCTACTAGACATTGATTTTATAGCTAAGTCACATTTGCCCAGAAATCAGTGAAATATGGTACTAGTGATGAAAAACATGCTAAAATCTAAAATAAATGTACACCAATTACTATACAGGTAGCCACAATATAAGCAAATGCTTTAATAAAAATTGGAACAAAGCACACTATATAAAGCAAGAATTTCAGTATTTGTACATAGCAAGTCAGAGAAGAAACAGTGGAGTCTAATAGAATCTGGTATTTATTTTGTAAATTTTTTTAATGTATTTTTGAGAGAGACAGAGAGACAGAGAGACAGAGACAGAGTGCTAATGGGGGAGGTGTAGAAACAGACAAAGACACAGAATCTGAAGCAGGCTCCAGACTCTGAGCTGACAGCCCAGAGCCCTAAGCGGGGCAAGAACCCACAAACTGCAAGATCAAAACCTGAGCCAAAGTTGGATGCCTTACCAGCTGAGACACCCAGGTGCCCCAGAAGCTGATATTTAATGAAAATGACTCTACACCTATAGAAATGAACTATACAGCATAACAAACAAAAAAAGAAAACAAGAAAAAAATTTCATTGTAAAAGTTTTAATCTTCACCTCAGGTCCTAGAAAATCATCTTCAAAGTTAAGTAGTTCATCCCCAGTGCCAGGAAAACTCCATCCCTGCTGGTCTCCAGTTGATTCTCTTAATCAGTGGCACTCACTACACTAGAAACTGAGTCACCCCTGCTTTCAAAATAGGGGTCTGTTGCCCTTCATCTGGGGTGGTTTTATAGTGTACATGATCTTAATGATAAATCAGTGCCTCTACTACTTTTGAGCCATGCCTTAGTGTAGCAAAATTTAAATCTAAAATGTAATGGAATGGGGGTGCCTGGGTGGCTCAATTGGTTGAACGTCTGACTCTTGATTTCGGATCAGATCATGATCCCAGGGTCATGGGATCAAGCCCCACGTCCAGATCCACAGTGATGGTGGAGCCTGCTTGAGATTCTTTCTCTCTCCTTCCCTCTGCTCCTCTCCCTTGCCCACAAACACACACACTCTCTCTCTCTCTCTCAAAATAAAAAAAATTTTTAAAAAATGTAATGGAATCACCCTAAATGTACCTCTGATCCCCTATGGTTTCTTTGGTTCTAAAACTCTAGGATGTTTGCAGTGCCTGGGTGGCTCAGTCAGTTAAGTGTCCGACTTCAGCTCAGGTCATGATCTAACGATTCATGAGTTCGAGCCCTGAGTCAGGCTCTGCTGACAGCTCAGAGCCTGGAGCCTGCTTTGGATTCTGTCTTCTCTCTCTCTCTTTCTCTCTCTGCCCCTCCCCCACTCACTCTCTGTCCCTCTCTCAAAAAATGAATTAGCATTTAAAAAATAAATAAAACTCTAGGATGTGAAACTTGTATCTCTATGGTATTTTGCATTCTCATTCTCCTCAGAGAAATCACAGTTCACCTTGCTGTTGAGTATCTTTTGCTTTGGCCCAGAGATTTCCATTGGCAATACATGTGCATTTGACACAAGGTAATATCAGGATGCAATTGGGACTAGAGGGAAAGAAACATGTTTCATATGCCAGCAAGTGATGGAAATAACAAAGGCACTTACATTTATGCAACACTACACAGTTGTTGTGAAAACTAGAGGTTCATGAGAACTGCATGGAATGTTATTTACTTAATGGTTATTTGGGGTGAGATCTGGGTGAGTTTTTGCTTTGTCTGGATTTTTCACCATTCTCGATTTATAATGAATATGTGTTATTTTAACAAAAGTGATAGTCATTCCTTTAAAAAATAAATGCAATTGATCTCTGAATGTTCAAATGGAACTATCTCCATGGTTTATTTTATCTCATAAGGTTGTGGTGTACATTAATCATAAGGACTTAAAGTCTGGCACATAAGCATTCAAATATTACCTACTATTATATTGTTAAATACATTAGAAAATAACAAGGGTAAACTGGGCAAGGGTCTGAGATGGAAAAGATATTTATTTTTCATTGAATACTACCCTGTCCAGGTTCCCTAGAAAACAGAGCCTACGGCAAAACTTACCTGGCTTTTACTCAGGTGTTGAAATCCCAGAGCACAGAAGGAATAAAGGTTAGCAAGACAGAGTAGGAAGGAAAGCAAACACAAGGCTATGTATTAATAAACTGGCTACAGGTTAACATGAAAACACAACCAACTGCAAGATCAAGAATGTTTCAGGATAAACTATACAGAACTACTGTATCTGAGAATAGTGTGTGTGAGGAAATGGGGAGCGGAGGAGGAAAAAAAGCAGACAGTGTGCAATTTACTGGTTGGCTCCTTCCCTCCCCAGCTTCCAACTTTTTTTGTCAGGCTACCTAGCCTTTGTCAGTGCTACCCAGCCCCTCTGGATATTCACTGGGGAAGAACACACTCTACCTCTGAATCTGGAAGTGGTAGGAGCAGCCAGAACCCGTTTAAGTCTGGTCAGATGGAGCCTCGGTCTCTGAGCTGCTGTGGCTTTTTCCACAGTGGGCACAACAGAGACTATACCAGAGCCCAGCCCTCATTCAGAGGAAGGCCGAGACAGCCAGCAGTGTTAGGAAATATGGCAAAAGCAGCAGCAGCTAAGACTAGCCATTTTGCAAGCCAACTAGGGTCTGGGGGGTCAGGCAGAACGAAGGGAATCCGGGTAGATGTATTAATTGAGTCCCAAACAACACATACGCTTGTGTGTAGAGTGGACTGCAGTAAGTAAGAAAGATATCCAAGTCTTAGTTGATCCTATGGCAAAAAATAACTGTTTCAGATAAATTTGACCATCCCCTTAAGATGCAACCGTGGATACATAAGGCTTGAGTTATTCCCTAGACTCACTCTAAAATTTTCCTTTCAGGAAAAACTCTTAAAAAGAATGTAAGAATTCTTCTTTCATCAGTTACTTGCCTAAACAGAAAAACTATTAAGCACTGAAAGGACAAAAAGCCAGCTAAAGTGGAAAGACAGGGTAAGTGTAACCTGAATAAATCGCAACGATGGAATTACCTTAGTCCTGGGCAGAATGGTATTTAGAGCCATCAATCCAGCAATCAAAGGTAAAAAAAAAAAAAAAAGTAATTCCAGTCTTTATTTGCATTTCTCAATGGGTATAAAAGCAATCAAAGTTATAATCCACACTTTTTATCTTCTCACTAATTACTACAGTTGTTCAAGGGTCTCCCACTCACCAACCTACCCTGCCCCCAACCTTCAAACCCAGTTGTAAATCTGCATTCTCTTTCCTCTTCATCTTTTAATTTTTTATTACAGAGATTATGTGTCTTCCTAATTTTGACATTTTCGCCCCATTCAGCCTACTAGAACAAAGTAGAGTTCTGGGAGAAGACCCAGAAAGCAAAAGTCCATGCCCCTTGGAAACCAGGGAGAAAGTAAGGGGGAAATAGTAAACAGTGATATGAATAACTTTTCCCTGTTATATACACTATATAAACATCCAGTTCTAAAGCTGCCAGGTGGTTGTAATGACTCTCTCTGATCAAATAATACAGCCCAAGTCATAAAACAAAAAAGGTCAAAGGTTTGAATGCAGAGATAAAAATCCTTTAATATACTGAAGGGGCCCAAGACAAGGAAAACTTCGAAAAACAAAAGCAAATACTTAAGTAATGCATGCAAAATTGCTTAGAATAGTACCTGGCATGATAGTCAATTAATGTAGTTATGATTGTTACTGTTATTGACAGGGCCTTTCCACCCCCACTCCTTTGTTGTTAGGTTACCTACATATACCTCTTTCACAAAATTTACAACTTTGTGCACTAGTTCAATTTAGGGAGGAAAGCTGACTTAATAGCTCCTGTGAGGCAAGGGGCTTCTCTGTTGCTCCAGCCTAGCACAGTGCCTGACACACAGTTGGTATCAACACATGCCTGTGGAAGGACTGGCTTTTGTTAAGTGAAACATTCCGGTCCCAGGTTACCTTCTATGAGACCATTTGGCAAGGATCTGACAAATCAGAAGGTCTGACTAGAACTAATACCGAAATGTAACATATGATAAACAGACCAAGTGCAATCACACGTTCCAGTAAGTGACTTAAAAAGTCAAGTTGATCCCAATTTAGTTTTGTAACTTAAAAATACCACTTCCTCAATAAAGATTTTCCATATGCTCGACTACTGTGTCTGTCTGATCTCATGACCTCATCTCAACTCCCAAAGAAAAACAAAAATTTAAAGGCTTTACAATACAATACAATCTTGTATGTCATAGGTTTGGCTTTTGTTGTGCCATTTCTGAACTCATTATAAAATTATGTCTTTGTAGGACTTTACTATCCGTGTCCACAAACACCTACTATGACAGAAAGACCCAAGATGAGGCTGGGGGAGGGGGTACTTAAGAACTGGGTTCTAGGCCTATTTCTACACTGACTTGTCAAAGTCATTAAACCTCACTAATCATCCATTTCTTTATGTATAAAATGATGATTCATTCAAATATTTGCTGAATGTCTATTATGTGCTGGGCATCATGCTGAATGTCAAAAATACAAAGATGAATGAGAATATACCTATCTTCAAGATTCTGATACTCCACCAGAGCTGGAGAGGGATCACACACAACTGTTATGTAATGTGGTAAGTACTGTAATGGGAGGATACACATTGTTCTACTGAAGTATGAAGGTGAGACCCGTTATTCTCTCCGAGTGAGTGGGTAGACACATCTGGGAAGTAAGAACCAAGAAAGAACATGCTAGGGGTTTATTCATTCTATGCATACAACGAGCAGTGGGTGAGAAGGGGAACAAATGCCAGAATGCAGTTGTTAAGCTTGATCTCCTATCAAGAACAGCACCAAATGTAGTCAGATGTTGTTCTCATTGCCGTAAGGAAAATTCTATTTTACACACAGGAATATTTGTAATAAAGGGTAGGCCACACACTGCACACTTGGCAACATTCAGGTATTTGGAGTAAACTACTATTACAAAATATGCTCATCCATCCTATGAGCCTTTTGAAATCAAAGTCTACAAGTGTTCACTTTGATTCTGAAGTAGGCTGACTTTTGTCTTTTGATCCAGATACAGTTTGAAAAATCCAAGGTTCTGCTTCTGAATAAAATGTCTTTTCAGTTGCAGAGACATGGGGGAAGTTTTTGCTGTAAATGTTTTACATGGAAAAATCATTTAACTGTAGAGCAAATAGATGGAAAAATTACAAAGAGAGATTCATAAACAGACCGGAGCAATCACTAAACAGCTTAACAACATATGGAGGCTGCTGATGTAGGGGCAAACTCTTGGGATTTATCAACTACAAATGACTCAGATCCAATCCCTGAATCAGGTACTAATCTGATTTGAGCTTCACAGAGACAGAGAAAGAGCCCCAGCACTGGGCCACCCCACAACCTATCAAGCTTACCCAGTCAGTGAGAGTAAGCAGTCCTCCATTTTCCCGTGACTTAGTGATTGATGTGTCACATACAGTGCTCTTCAAATTCTCTCTGAGGGCCCTGCAACCCTGGAGTTCTGCCATGCTGTCCTAGCTCTTCACTGTGGACACCGTACTCCACTTCACTGACTGTCCATGGGAGATCAGCATGTAGATATGATTAGGGGACATTAATGGGGGAAATGTTAATAATAGGTGTGTGAAGAGGATGAGACAGGGAGACTGCTTCCCCCTTACAACTGTATTTCCAAATCATAAGTAATTTATTTCTGCCTTAGATTACACTAGGACAGGTTTAACCCCTGTGAGAGCCAAGCGCATACATCTCAGATGTGATCCCAACTAGCCAAATGAAGATTCCTTAAGCAAAAAGGCCGCCTGCTTTGGCATTAATCAGAAGAGCTCACTAATGACGACAAACCACAACACTTCTAATAGAGAGCTAACACTGATAAATGACATGCTGTGTACCACACTCTGTTCTAAGTCCTTTATATATCAACTCATTTAATCCTTACAACAAACACTGTGGGCTAGGTTCTATCAATAGCCTCACTTCATGCATGAGGCACAGAATATGCTGCCCAGGTACTAAGTGGTGGGATTCAAATACAGGCCACGCAGCTCTTGCTACAACCGTTTCACCACTTTAAGTAAAAAGCCATTTTCAGAAATGTGTTCTCCAGCTTCTCCAGGTCAACACGCAAGCACTTTAGTGTGTAAGATGGGGAGCACATCCTTTGTCTGCTGTGAGATAAGACAAGAATGTCCTTATAGGTCTGGAGAAACCTAGGTTTCAAGTTCTAATGCAGGCTCATGATGCGGAGGGAGGACGAGAGTGACGAGGGTTGACCAGGGAAGTATAGCTTCTTCCTTCATTCGGAGGACCGTGGTACACTGGGGAGACAAGTGGACCCCGCTTCAGCTGCTGGCTCTATCACATATGTATTTTGTGTTCCTGGGCTGGTTTCTTAGCCTGATCTTGTCTTCTGGCTGAAAAGGCAATAGTATCTACCACATAGTATTGCAGCAAAGATTAAATGAGATGAGGGGCACCTGAGTGGCTCAGTCGGTTAAGTGTCCAACTCTTGATTTCAGCTCAGGTCATGATCTCATGGGTTTATGAGATGGAGCTGCATCGGGCTCTGCGGTGCGGCATGGAGCCTGATTCGGATTCTCTCTCTCCCTCTCTCTCTGCTCCCCCACTACCCCCATTTGTGTGTACAGTGTAAGATAAATAAATATTAAAATAAAAAGATGAAATGAGATGAATTAGGCTAATACATGCAAAGGTTTCTTACTATAGAGTGAGTGAACAATAAAATTCACACTTAACCAACCTCACTTCCTATTTTCCCTGCCTGGCCCCCAGTAGAGAGATGAGAATAAATCTGTTTAGAAAGAAAAGCAATACTCAATAACTGTGGACACTGTTTTACTATTTAGCACCATTTGGGGGAAATTGTTTTTTATGCAGTGAAAACATGATTCTGGGTGGGGCTACCACTCATAGCGCCCCACACCTACCTAGGGAGTGTTAGGTGGAGCACATATGGCCCTACTCTGGCCATAGCCATTGGTCCAGGGATGTGAGTTTGACTCAAGAGGTCAGAAACCTTCCTTAATATTTTTCACTTTGGAGTTCCAGGAGTAAGGACCTTGCCTTTTGGGTCACAAAGATGGGGAGACTGGGGGCTGCTGGTGACCTTCATTTCTTATCACCTAGAGAAAAGAAACGCAACCACAGACACGCAGTAATAGGACACAAGGAGAGTGCTGGGGGCACTGAAATATGATTTTAGGTCCAAAGTCCCTAGAGTTGCCCAGATAGCTAGCACATTTTCTTCAATTTTCTCAGCTTAATATTATACCGATACATTTCTTCTTTTTCTTTCTCCTTTTTTTTTTAAAGTTTGTCTGAAGTAGTTTCTGTCATTACTAACTCAAAAGCCCTTAAAACATGAATTTATATTTATGCCAGATTTTCTTCAAGGTGCTTTATGGATGAGATCTCATTCAACCCTCACAGCAGCCCTGATGGGAAGGCCCTGGTTCTCTTACCTCCTTCATTCCAATTGCACATCCACTTAGGGTGAACTCTTTTATAAGCCTAGGGTCATGATTGATAGTCACTTCCTGATCAAACAAAATTACACCCACATTACCACACCATGAGAGTTTGCTCAGATTGTACTTGCTTCAGCCACAGGCCCAATCCAAAATAATCATGGTGGCCAGGGGAATGGAATGGCTGACTGGCCAAATCTTAAGGGTAGATGGAGCCACCTTCCCCGGAACAACAGAGATGTCTTAACAGAAATTAAGGTGCTGCCAGGAAGGAGAAAGGGGGCAATGGACATAAGGGAAGCAATCAACAGTGTTCACTGTATACCCACAAGGAAAGCTGGAATAAACAAGTGTTTGAGATTATCTAGATTTATGAATCATCAATCAATAACTCCCTTTGTTCCTATTATTTTCTATTGTGATATCTCATACTTCTTCAGTCTCATTTAAGACTGTTGTCCTCCAGAAGCTTCAGCTATTCTCCAAAGGAAATCTAGTTAGTTCATCAATGACTCTCTAAACACTCATGAGTACCAAACTGAAATGCTGATTTGGCGAGATGAATAAGAGATAGCAAGGCATTTTCCACAAGTTGTAACACCAAAGACTGGATTAAAGCATGTCCCACTTGACTCAATTAAAATGTTCTTGGCTATCTCCTTGACTTGGCTTCCTCCTTAGTAAGCATAAACTCAAAATAATGGGAAAATTAAAAAAGGTAAAACTTTCCATCAGGACAAGGTTTTATCACTCAGCTGACCAATAAAACAGATTCCCACTGGTTAGACTGACAACGGTGAGCAAATGGGTTTTTTATAGAAATTTCTGTTAGAGTATATTAAGAAAATGATACAGATTTATAGCTCTAGACTAGGATTCAAGAGACTTGGCTTCTAGATCTAATACTCTAACTCACTCTGAGCTCTTAAGTAGAAAGAACAGTTTTAACGTTGAAGAGATGTTCACTGTTCATCTTCCTGGTGAGAATGTCCTCCCTCTCATCAAGACTACCATCTTGGACAAGACCAATCTTCCTCTGAGACTTGTTTCCTGACTTACAAAAGAAGGGTGCCATAGTCTACTTCATTTGACTGATAATCAAAAAAGCTTAGCTGTGATTCACATGTATTACCTGAACATGTATTACTTGAATATTTGAAAAGAAAATTAATTCTATAGTTGTGGAATACAGTGCCCATTTGGGAGTTTCCAGTTTTTGACAATTATGAATAAAACTGCTATAAACATTCTTACATAAGCCTTTTTTTTTCCTTTCCAAATTGAGATATACAACTATAGTTGAGTCTTAAATTTTTATCCAACATGATGATCTTGGTCATTTAATTAGTTTAGCTCATTTATATTCAATATATAATATTTATAAGTTGAATATTTATTTATATTCAATATATCAATATATTTATTGATATAGTCAGGTTTAAGTAGAGTTTATTTCTGTTTGTTTCTCCTCTCTTCTTTCAATCAAACTTTTAAGCTTTTCTCCCCTTATTCTCCCCCTCCATCTTTCTTTCTTTGGTGCTAGTTCTTAAGATTATAATACACATCCTGAATTCATCACACTATGCAAGGAACTTCAAATTCCAGGGGCACCTGGGTGGCTCTGTCAGTTAAGTGTCTGACTTCGGCTCAGGTCATGATGTCGCACTTTGTGGGTTCGAACCCTATTTTGGGCTCTGTGCTGACAGCTCAGAGCCTGGCGCCTGCTTCAAATTCTGTGTCTCCCTCTCCCTCTGCCCCTCCCCTGCTCATGCTCTCTGACTTTCAATAATAAATAAACGTTAAAAAAAAAAAAAGAAACTTGAAATTCCACTTACACCCTATTCCATTCTTGTGCCATCTATATCTATCTACCTATCTATTTATCTATATTTGTCATACATTTTACTTCTATGTATGTTACAAACCCCCCCAAATACACTGCTGTTATTATTTTTGGTTTAAAAGTCAATTGACTTTTATAAATTGACAAGAAAAAAATAGTTTTTTAGATTTAGTCATATATTTATCATTTCTTCTGGCAACCCTTCCTCCCTTCCTATAGAATTAACTTTCCATCTGGTACTAATTTCTGTCAGCCTGGATTATTTCTTCTAGACTTTTTTTTATATTGTGGGTCAGTCATCTGGTAATTTTTTTCAGTTTATTTTTGTTTTTGTTTTAATCTGACAATGTTTTTATTTTGCCCTTACATATAAAACATAAGGTTTCTCTGGGTATAGGGTCTAAAATGATAGTGTTTCTAGGACTATAACGATGTTATTACATTATCTTCTGGCTTCCACTATTTCTGACAAAAGTGACTATCATTCTGGTAACATGTATGCGTGTGTGTGCTTTCCCTCTTGGGCCATTAAAAAAAATTTACACAATTTTTTCTTTTTTCTTTTTAAAGCAGTTTGGCCATGATAGGCCTAGGCATGTCCTTCTTTGCATTTATCCTGCTTGGAATTAACTGAGCCTCCAGGATTTGTGGGTTGCTGTTTGTGACCAAATTTGGCAAAATTTCAGTTTTAATTTTTCTTCTGCCCTAGTCTCCTCCACCTCCACCCTTTTTGGAACTCCAATTATACATATGTTAGATTTCTTGACACTATCCCAGAAGTCACTGAGCTTCTATTTATTTTCTATTAAATCTTTTTTCTGTACTTTGGTTTGAATAATCTCTCTTAAACTTATGTCATTTTTCCTGTTCCTGTCTTTTTTTCTTCAGGTTCTGTTAATCCCACTAATTAATTTTTTATTTCATATTATCTTTTCTAGTTCCAGAATTTCCATTTGGATCCCACCCCCCAAATCTCCCAATCTTTACTGAAAGTCCCTATCCATTCCCCTACTGTAACCTTTTTTTTTTTTTTTTGCTGTACACATGAACATATTTACCACAGTTTCTTTTTTCTTCCCAAAGATTTTATTTATTTATTTATTTTAAGCAAACACTCCTCTCAATGTGGGGCTTGAACTTACCACCCCATGATCAGGAGTTGCATGCTCTAGTGACCGGGCCAGCCAGACACCCCTATTATAGTTTCTTTAAAGGTCTTGTCTCTGAATTTCAACACCTGGGTTGTTTGTAGGTCTCTAAAAACTTATTTTTCTCTTGAGCATGGACATATTTTCCAGCTTCCTCACATGTTGAATCATCTTTTACTTTGGATGATACATTGAAGAGATTATGAGTTCCATTATCATTCTCTGAAGAGTGAGTTATGTCTAGCAGGCAGCTGAATTACTAAAGGATAACCTCGAACTTGTGGAGGTATGTTGTACTTTGTTGGGAAAGGTGTGCCCTTAGTCCTAAGGTGACTCCCTCCGTTGTCTGGGGGCAGCCTCTGTAATTTCAAGTTGTGGCCCTTCCAAGGTCTCATTGAAAACTTGAAGTACTTACCCATGCCCTTCCAACCTGGCAGGTCTCTGACTATAAAATCTATCTCCCTGTTGGGCAACAGCTGAAATATCAGATCAGCAGACTAGGCCCTCCAGCTGTTGTTTCCTCCTTAGGCCTTGAAGGTCTCACTCACCCGTGTACAATTCAGAGGTCAACCAAATAGTTGAGGGGTGTTTATACATAGACTCTGTTGCTCCCCTCTTCCAGGATTCTCCCTCACCCTCTCCTAGTGTTTTGTCAATCCCAAAGTCTTCAGCTTTCAATTTGAGTTCCAGCCATTGGCCTTAGGGAATACCCTCAAAAGAAAAGCCACACAACCGTGGCTGTCACCCAACGTCTATCCCTTATTTTATAAGTCAAATCCTCTCTGGTTTTTGCCTGCTCTGTTTGCTCTTAAATGACTTCAAACAATCATTTTTTAAAATATATTTTGTTGAGAGCTTATAATTTTCCCCCCTGGAGATTGAATCTGATAAAATCTACTTTACCATCACTAGAACTGGAACTTCTCCCACCTCAAAATTTAAGGATAAAACTCCAAAATCATGGACAATAAATAATTTTCAATCCAGACATACATAAAAACAGTATGAAGAAAATGTGTTTGAGGGACTTGATTTTTGAGTATTTTATTTATATATTGAATATTTTATCCAATTAGCTCATCACTTAATTCCTTCATAATGCTTATTTCACTCTTGCCTCACTTGGCTAATATGAAATTCCTCACAATGGCCCAAGTTTTCTATTTCTCCATTACCTCTTTGGCTTCATTTCCTACCATCTTTCCCTTTATTGGGGCTGTCTAAATGCTCCCTGGACTCAGAGGCTTTGCCCCTGCAGTTCCTTCTTTCTGAAATTCCTGTTCCAGACAACAGCATGGTTCCTTCCTCATCTCGTTTCAGTTTTTGCTCAAATGTCAGTTCTCAGAAACCTTCCCTATTTTAGTTGAAACTGTACCCTGTACATACATACTTCCTAATACCCTCTGTGCTATAATTTTGCCTTCAATGCACACCCCCCAACCCGAATGTAAGTACCACTGTCAGGCACCTTGTCTCTTGCTCAGTTTCATGCCCAAGGTCTAGGAGATGGCCCCATATAGAGTGTTACTAGATAGTTTCCCATGGGTAAGTACTAGTTTTTATTATTCATGTATAAAGTACAGACTTCTTCAAAGGCAGAGACTTTTTTTTAAGTTTATTTATTTTGAGAGAGACAGAGACAGTGCAAGTGGGGTAGGGGCAAAGAGAGAGGGAAAGAGAGAATCCCAAGCAGGGTCTGCACTGTCAGCGTGGAGCTCAAACCCATGAAACTGTGAGATGATGACCTGAGCTGAAACCAAGAGTCAGCTGTCCAACCAACTGAGCCACCCAGGTCCCCCAGCAGAGACCTTCTTATCCTCTGCTGCATCCCTGTACGTCCAACTGAGGGTATAAACACAGTGGACACTTAAGTATTTGTTTTTCGTTTTTTGGTTTTTTTGAGTGAGTGAGAGAGAAAGAGAGAGAGAGAGAAAGAGAGAGAGAGAGAGAGAGAGAGAGAGAGAGAGAGAGAATGAACACAAGCTGGGAAGAGAGGCAGAGGGAGAAAGAGAGAATCTTAAGTAGGCTCCACACTCAGCACAGAGACTGACACACGGCTCGAGACTGATGTGGAACTGGATCATGACCTGAGCTGAAATCAAGAGTTGGATGCTTAACCAACTGAACCACCCAGGCACCCCTATATCATTTCTTAATACAATGGCCCTGTGATATGTATTATTTTCCTCCCCATTTTGTAGCTGTAGAAAGCAAGGCTTAACAGATGAAGTACATTTCCTCAGACACATAGCTATTAGGCAGAAGAGCCCGGATTAAAACCATTTGGGTCTGACTCTGAAGCTCAGTCTTTCAGCCACAACCACACATGACATCAAGTTAAGCTAAATATAATTCATTTGTTGAAAATAAGCCTCTACCTTCCTGGAAAAGCATCTGGCTATAAAAAGAAGATGCACCTATAGGTTTCTGAGGTTCTGCTGAGGAACAGAAGTTGGAGAGAAATGCTGTGGGACCTTAGATGAGGAATACCTTGTCTCTGAATGTGGCACTGACCAGAAGCCAAGGTTTCTTGTTTAGTTCCTGTCTTTGTCCAGCCCTTCGGTTCTGAAATAGAATCTGCATTTCAGACTCTTACACCAATATGTTTGCCATCACTTGTTGGTGCTGAGGGAGGTTCCTGTCAGGGCCTCAGCTGAGCCCTGGTATCCTATGCTGACCTGTGTCTTCAATCAGGCAAATGATGACCTAGGGTACCGATGAAAAGGGGACACTGAAGAGCAAAATGTAACAAATGAAGAAAGATGTGGCCCCCAGATAATTAATTATACCCCCTGTCCCCAGGAATGTGGAAGAAAGGAAAGATGGTAACAGCATCAGCTTATTCTTGGACGAGCTGAGCCTGGGGGGAAGAAGGAAGGACAAAAGAGCCTCTTCTATGGATCCTGCTTTTCCAGAGACTTTGTCTTCACTTTTCCCTTCTTTCCCCCATTCTCTCTGCTTAGACAAAGAACAGCAGAAATATGGATAAATAGTCTACCAGGCATGATTGCAGACAGGTGACACAGGAGCCCTTACACATTCTTGACAAGAAGCAAGTTACAGTGGCTTCTTCAGGGAGAAGACAGGCCCTGACATGCCCCATCCTTCAGATCACAGGGTCCAAGTGGTCATCTGGCATGCCAGATCCAGTTTATCTGCTATATTTTTAACATTAGGAAACATTCACACTAGGTGGATTTCATTCCAGAAATCCAGTGATGCTCAAGAACACAAAGCAGCTCCAATCTTATAGACAGTACTAGGGAGAGCATTATTTGGATGCCCTGTGATGTCTAGATATACCTAAACTGTCAACACATCAATCTGGCAGCCAAAGATGGTAACTCCTCCAGGACTTCAAGTAAGGGGCACTAGTGAATGTCTTTTCTGAGACCACTATTCACTCTGACCATTGGCTAGCCCTGCAAAGCAATGCAAAGGATACAATCCTGTATCCATATTTCCGGTACAACCAGTAGGAAGGGAGACAAAGTACAACAATGGAAAAAGCAATGAATCAAACCAGAAGTCCCAAGTTCCAGGTCTGTCACTCACTAGCTGTGAGGGTGTGAAGGAGCTGATCTGAGTCTCAAGCTTCTCCATCTATTAAATAGGCCCAAAGATATAAATGTTCCACAGATATTGATTCTCTCAAAAATGTTATTGGCAGGGGCGCCTGGGTGGCGCAGTCGGTTAAGCGTCCGACTTCAGCCAGGTCACGATCTCGCGATCCGGGAGTTCGAGCCCCGCGTCGGGCTCTGGGCTGATGGCTCGGAGCCTGGAGCCTGTTTCCGATTCTGTGTCTCCCTCTCTCTCTTCCCCTCCCCCGTTCATGCTCTGTCTCTCTCTGTCCCAAAAATAAATAAACGTTGAAAAAAAAATGTTATTGGCAGATTTTATATATATATATACACACACACACACACATATATGCATATATACATATACATGTATATATATGTATACATATATAATAACAGAAGATTATATATATTATACACGTATAGAGAGAGAGAAAGAGAGAGCGTGTGCACAAGCACTTCCTAGGTACCAGGCACTATTCCAAGTGTTTTGCAGTTTTTTTCTTCTCAACAACTCTTTAAGGCAGGTGTTACTATCCTATCCTAATTTTACAGATGAGGAAATTGACTCCGAGAGGTGGAGAAACTTGCCCAATGTCACAAAGGTTGCAAGTGGGGGTTTTGGGCAGTCTGGCTCCAGGATCCATATTCCTTACTTCTGAATATCGGTCCTGCTTACTTCTATCACTGTGTGACCTTCAGTAAGCTACTATATGTCATTAATTGTAAAATTTCCTTTTTTCTTGAACATTTTAATATCAGAACCAGAATGTTTCTTACGTTCCAGTTGGGACATAGCAGTCAACAAAGGTGTACTTGGTTGTCATTTCTGGTGCTGTGACTGCTCAAGTACAAGCCAGAATAAACAATTCAAGGTTCGTTTCAGGGAGAAATAGAAATCTCAGTAGCTAGGAGAAGATTTTTGTTAAGATCTTCTGGTAAGATCAAGAAAATGCCAGCGCTGAAACCGACAGAATATGTGTCAGTGACTTGGAAGTAAAGTATGAATAATAATGGAACTTTTTAAAGAAGTGTTGTACCTTCAATGTTCTTGATGGCATAGCGGACAAAAGTGGAAAAATGTGGATAATGAGTCAGAAAGTGATTCAAGGATGGAATCAAATATCAAGAAGTTTTAGGAATCCTTTACCAACATACTTCATCTATACTTCCCTTTTTGTTTATGTAAGACAGAGACCACTATAATTCCATGTCCAAGTAAGTCTAAGAGCACTCTTTCATTAAGGCATTTTTTTCCCTTCTTAGCACTACATGAAATAATATTTAAACTATATGTTTAAATATATACCATCTGAGAATCAATGAACACTGAATAAGTAAGACCTTTATGAGCCCTTACTTGGAAAATGAAGTGAGAAAGATGCCATAATGGCTACACAATAAGATGTAAATAAAATTCAAAGGCCCCCTATGACCTGACCTAAACAAAACTTTTTCCTTCTTGCTTCCTACCATTCTTTCAAGTGGGCTACACACTAGATTAAAATACATGTGGTTCCTTGAAGACTGCCTGCCCCTTTTCACTTCTGTGCCTTTTCACGGTTTCTTCCACTGAAAATGCCCCATCCCCCACCTACCTGAGAAACTTCATTTACTAGACAGTGACTTTGAATGGTTTTTTCAATCCCTCAATCCCTCAGTTTTCTCATCTCAGAAATGGGAATCTAAGTTTAGGTTTGCTTTGAGGATTTAATGACCTAATGTGCGTAAAGTGCTTAACACGCTTTCCAATTAACTTGTGGTCAGGCAGCATTATTTGTGTCTTGAGAAAGAGTCTCTAGACCGGGAACTGGCCAAGGACATACAGCATATTTCACAGCAAAGCCAGAATAAGAATCCAGACTACCTCACACCAGGGCTCTGGTTTAGAAAATGGCTCCCCTACTTCAGCCAGGTCACGATCTTGCGGTCCGGGAGTTCGAGCCCCACGTCAGGCTCTGGGCTGATGGCTCAGAGCCTGGAGCCTGTTTCCGATTCTGTGTCTCCCTCTCTCTCTGCCCCTCCCCCGTTCATGCTCTGTCTCTCTGTCCCAAAAATAAATAAACGTTGAAAAAAAAAATTTAGAAAATGGCTCCCCTTCCCTAACTGCCATCTTGTCCCCAAATATTGTTAGATTCGTGAGCAAGCTTCTTCTTTTTCTAGAAACCTGATGTTTCTCCTTCTCCTTTCCCTATTTCAGAAGTCCTAAACATGATACTAAAAGGTAGAAAGAAAGAAAGAAAGAAAGAAAGAAAAAGAAAGGAAGAAACACATGTTTGAACACATCTGACTGAGTTTTAAACAAGTTTCATGGGTTTATCATTTTGGAGTCTTCAATATGATTACGTACATATTATCTCCAAAAAAGAGAAATATAGTACGGAATGTTTCCCAGCTTATTTGACCATAAAACCAAAGGCTGCTGTACCACATGTCTGAGGGCTGAGGTAGGGCCATTAAAATCTATGCCCTATCTTCACAGTTCCCTATTCTTAAAGAATAAAAACTCTGACTCCTTAACATAACATTCAAGAGTCTTTCTAACTTGGTGCCATTCACCTGGTCAATACTCCCTTCCACCCCCATCAGCTGCCTTCTCATCGTGGCAGGGGACCAGGCTCACAAGGTCTTCTCTCTGGCTAGAATACCTTTCTTCTCCCCTTCCAATGAAGTCTCCCCCTGGGGCTTCCAGACGTCCTTCACACAAGACCTCACTGAAGCCTTCTCTGGTCTTGCCCCCTCACTTAGCTGTGCCCCTCCATGTGCTCTCGCAGGGCTCTGTTTACACCTGCACTGCAGTACTCTTCTCAGTGGGTCTCGGTTAGCTATTGATCGACTGATGGATTTCCTTCTAATGCAGGCTCCTGAAAGCCAAATACTGTACCATTTACATCCCCAGTGAGGAGCATCCCGTAGGTACTCAGTAAAAGCCTACATTTCCTTAGCCCTCTCCTTCTGAGGCCTCCAGATTCCAAAACAAAGCTTTCCTGGATCCACAAAAGGGAAGACTTGAATTATGCCTTTTTTTCCCCCTAGTACAATTAACAAGAGGGATAGTTATGTTTTTATGCCTAATGGACCTTCTAAGAACAGCATTTAAATAACTGTGTACTGCATAGTTCCCTACACAAAGTCGAGTCGACATGCATGGAGATCAACTCATTTCCATCTTTTCACAGCCAATTATAATCAAGAGCCCCCTTTAGATTTAGCCATAACAAAGCCTACTCTTCCTTTTTTTTTTAATATTAATTTTAAATACAGTGCAACAATGATTTCAGGAGTAGATTCCTTAATGCTCCTTACCCACTTAGCCCATCCCCCCTCCCAAACCCCCTCCAGTAATCCTCTGTTTGTTTTCCATACTTAAGAGTCTCTCATGTTTTGTCCCTTTCCCTGTTTTTATATTATTTTTGCTTCCCTTCCCTTAGGTTCATCTGTTTTGTCTCTTAAAATCCTCATATGAGTGAAGTCATATATTTGTCTTTCTCTGACTAATTTCGCTTAGCATAATACCCTCCAGTTCCATCCACATAGTTGCAAATGGCAAAATTTCATTCTTTTTGAAAAGAGTAACACTCCATTGTATATATATACCACATCTTCTTTATCCATTCATCCATCGATGGACATTTGGGCTCTTTCCATACTTTGGCTATTGTTGATAGCGCTGCCATAAACATGGGGGTGCAAGTGTCCCTTCAAAACAGCACACCTGTATCCCGTGGATAAATGCCTAGTAGTGCAATTATTGGGTCGCATGGTAGTTCCATTTTTAGTTTTTTGAGGAAGCTCCGTACTGTTTTCCAGAGTGGCTGCACCAGCTTGCATTCCCACCAACAATGCAAAAGACATCCTCTTTCTCTGCATCCTCACCAACATCTGTTGTTGCCTGAGTTGTTAATGTTAGCCATTCTGACAGGTGTAAGGTAGTATCTCATTGTGGTTTTGATTTGTATTTCCCTGATGATGAGTGATGTTGAGCATTTTTTCATGTGTCGGTTGGCCATCTGGATGTATAAAGCCTATTCTTCTAACAGCTTAAAGCACTGGAAAATACTGTTCATCCAATTTTAATAAAGTCCCTGTAGATTCAGGAGCAGAAAACATTAATTTTATTTGTGTGTCTACTAATAACAAGGGATTTCAATAGGATCAATGGTATGAGATCAAAACTAGTGGTTATGGCCTATGGTTCTTCTACTCATGGTGAAGTTTTCTCTCAGATTCTCTAATATTTCTTAAAAAACACATTTAATATAACTTTGGTCTCACTTTATAAACAGACTTCAAGCAAAAGCAGAAAGTCATACTACTATTTCTATGGGGGGTAAGATTAAGATACAGAATTCATGAATTCAAACACTGAAGCACAAGAAATATCATAGCTAGAGGAAAATAAATATATTTTTTTCCCTTTCCCTCACACCAAAAGGGCTCTGAGGCTACAACTACTCCTTTTAGGACCTGGTTCCCACAAGCCTTTGGCCATCTTCTCCAGATACACCAGATCTTAAATACACACTTTCTGAAATACACATTCCCAAAGTCTGGGGTACAATCTTTTTTTTTAATTTTATTTTATTTTTTTAATTTACATCCAAATTAGTTAGCATAGAGTGCAACAGCGATTTCAGGAGTAGATTCCTTAGTGCCCCTTACCCATGTAGCCCATCGCCCCTCCCACAACCCCTCTAGTAACCCTGTTTGTTCTCTGTATTTATGAGTCTCTTCTGTTTTGTCCCCTTCCCTGTTTTTATATTATTTTTGTTTCCCTTCCCTTATGATCATCTTAAAGTCCTCATATGAGTGAAGTCATATGATTTTTGTCTTTCTCTAATTTCACTTAGCATAATACCCTCCAGTTCCATCCATGTAATTGCAAATGGCAAGATTTCATTCTTTTTGATTGCCGAGTAATACTCCATTGTATGTATGTATGTATATGTGTATGTGTGTATGTATGTGTGTGTGTATACATACATACATATACATACATATATATACATGTATGTATACACACACACCACATCTTCTTTATCAATTCATCCATCGATGGACATTTGGGCTCTTTCCATACTTCGGCTATTGTTGATAGTGCTGCTATAAACATGGGGGTGCATGTGTCCCTTCGAAACAGAACACCTGTACCCCCTGGATAAATGCCTAGTAGTGCAATTGCTGGGTCATAGGGTAGTTTTATTTTTAGTTTTTTGAGGAAGCTCCGTACTGTTTTCCAGAGTGGCTGCACCAGCTTGCATTCCCATGGGGTACAATTTTCTACCTTCACTGATAGTAAACCAAATTGACCATCATGTTCCCAAGCTCTCATCAAGTTCATACTACCAGGGTATTTCCCACTGGGTCAGAATTAAGTCCATAATAACAGTGGTCTCTGAGTGGGGTGAGAAAGCAAAGGTGTCAACGTAGCCAGAAAAGGACGTGTTGAACGGCTTACTTGTCACACAACCAAACTCCAAACATGTCCATTGAAATCTGCCATCCTGTCACTGTCAGGTTGGGTAATGTTAGCAAAGACATGCTACAAAGTGGCAGAAGGAATTAAAATGGAATGAGGAACTTGACTCACAGCTCATCGAGGACCGCATGTCGAAAGGAGGTGGGGAGATATCAGATCATTTGTCCGAGGTTGTATTCTTACTCAACAGTAGAGCTCAGATTCAGACTCAGATCTACCTGATCAAGAACATGCACTTATTCAGCACAGAGAGACCAGCCAGGCACTGGGGGCAGACAGCTTGGGATCAAAATCTGACTTCTTCCTTTTCTAATGGAGAAATCTTACTAAATTTCCTCAATTCCCTGTTCTTCAGTTCCTCATCCATGAAACAGAAAAAACAAAAGTGCCTACCTCTTAGAGCTGCTGTGGAGGTTAAATGTGATAATACAGAGTTTGTGTACATCTGTGTGCTGTGTCATGAACATACAAATCTGTACATGAGTAAGCAAGTCCACATGCTCGAACTATATATATTTTTTCAATGTTTATGTATTTATTGGGGGGTGGGTGGGTAAAGAGAGGGTAAGGGAGAATTCCAAGCAGGCTCCATGCTGACAGCACCAAGTCCGATGATGTGGGGCTCCTTCTCATGAACCATGAGATCATGACCTGAGCCGAAATCAAGAATTGGATGCTCAGCCGACTGAGCTGCCCAGCAGCCCTGGCTCACAATATAGTCTTAAAATTTCTCTTCTCTTCATCCAAGTGCTCTTTACCAACCTTTTGCTCTCAGAGCTATGGATATCTTTAGAGAGTGTAGCTTTACAGTAAGCAATGTAACCATCTTACACCTACCACAAGTCTTGCCTACATTTGTTTTCTTAAAAAAAAAAAAAAGAAAAGAAAAAATAGTTAACTGTCTTAAAACCATAGCTCTTTGGGTGGAAACAGAGGAATGAGAAATTCCACTTAACAGAGAAGTGAACGACGGATATCTTCATCAGAAAAGAATTTTCCTTTTAATATCACCTTGAAAAGTCTAAGGATATTAATATAGTTCCGATTAATTTTAATGGGTACATATGAAGCACATGCTTTATACAGGCCCCACAAATATGAGCACATGGCTCAGTCTCTGCTCTCCGCGTTCTCAGAATCTAGCAGAATTAGAGCTCCTAGCTCCTGGGCAGAATGTGCAACGTGCCAGAACAGAGTATCAATCAACATGCTCTGAAATCAGAAGAGGGAAGATTAACATTTTACTGTGGGGGAAACATCGGAGACTGACATCAAGAACGAGCCCATGTTCTTCTCCATCTTTTCTTTTAGAGACTCTAAAAGAAGGAAGTTGCTCTTTTGCTGTTTTGATTCTTGGACTTTAATTTTTTATAAAGGCAGCAGAACTTGGCAAGTTCCAGAGAACACAATCAGGACTGGGCATATACTCTTAGCATCCCCTGTAATACTTACTGTTCTATTTTTAAAGTAATTTAAAATTGATTTGTAAGTACAAAAATAGCGTGCGAATATATTCTTATTATTAAAAAAAAAAAAAAACTGAGACAAGTAGCTTGGCAGCTCCTTTGAAAGTTAAACACAGACTTACCACATGACCTAGCTAGCAATTCCACTGGGTCCTTTAGGAAGAATGGGATGGGAAACTGGTTTCCATGCAAATCATCCAAGCATTCATTTAACAATCATATTAAACTTGTTAAATAAAATGTGATATATTCACACAATGGAATATCATTTGGACGTAAAAAGGAATGACGTATATAAACACTACATCATGGATGAACCTGGAAACCATTATGCTAAGTAAAAAAAAAAAGTCACAAAAGACCACATATTATATGATTCCACTTGTATGACATATTCAGAGTAGGCAAATCTGTAGAGACTGAAAATAGAAGAGTGGTCGCCATGGGATTTGGGAGGGAAGGTATGGAGAGTGACTGCTTATTAGGTATGAAGTTTTCTTTGGGGATAAGAATGTTCTGGAGTTAAACAGTGGCGATGGTCTTACAACTTTTCGGATATACTGAAAACACTGAATTATACACTTTAAAATGGTGAATTTTATAGTATCTGAATTATATCTCAACAAAGCTGTTATTGAAGAAAAAAGCTGAAACTCTCTAAAGTTGCAGCCCCTCTGATTATCCCTCCTACCCAAATCCCCACAGGTCACGGACTATCAGCTTAGTAGGACTCCTTGTTGGAACACTCTAGTTCCTCACAATGCCTGGCAGAAGCATTTCAGGCATTTGTTACACAATAACTTTGTACAAGGACAAGATAATACTGTTTAGTTCTATTCAGGATAATATAGATCCTTTTGTATCCACCACACGAATGCATTAGTTCAGGATCAGGCAACTTTAGTGGCTGGTTTATACTAACACCACACATACCAACCTCAGTAACGAAAAGAGCACAACACTTTTGGGCTAAGAGCTTAGCAATCACAAATCCAGTTAACAGAAAACTCTGCTGCGAATGCCCATGTAAATAAGGAGGCACTTTGTACCTGCGCTCTCAGTTTACAAAGGGTTTAGAATCTATGAAACCAGGCTTGGCAAGGCTATTACTACTTTGGGGGCCACAAGAGCAAGCTATAAATAAATGATATCTAACTTGGTCAAACCCAACTTCAACAGAAGACTCAGACAATCTCATAAAAAGACTCTCAGATTATTACAGTATTGTATTTCTAGTCTTTTTATTTTTTTGCAGAGGTTTTTCATTGTGGGCACACAAAGTCACACGAATTAACTTTTTAACACACATCCATGGACCCCATCCCTCAGAGGTTCTGATTTACTTAGGCCACAGAAGGCTGGCATTTGAATTCGCATCATTTGGAAACACTCAGTGTTAGGAACTTTTAGGCACACGAGGATGGGAAACTGGTTTCCATGCAAATCATCCAAATATTCATTTAACAGTCATGTTAAACTTGTCAGAGGACTGGCAGCATACGCCAATTTTGCTGAAGAGAAAACCGAGGCTCAAGAATTCACTCCTTGAAGTCAGCAACAAGGACTGGGCAGCACTCTTTCAGAGTCCTGAGGGTGCCCCACAACATCTTCCTGATACAAAGTGTCCAAACCCTTATGGTACTGGCGTTGTGAAAATGCGGTTTGGGGGAAGGAAGCAAGTCTGTCACTAGTTTTTAGGTAATTGTACTTGGGCTTCAAAAGAATATAATTTTACCTGAGCTTCAGTATTTTTGAAATGTTTCCTAATTTGTATCCTGCTGTTGGCGGAGCAGTTTCTCTTCATGTACTCCTTCCATCAAGTGCCTCCTGGTTATTACCAGCCCAGCTGGAGCTGGAAAGGGGGATGTGACAGGGGAGAAGCCCTAGCCTAGGAAGGGGAAGCAGCAGAGAAGCCTGCCCCTCTGGCCCCATGGGGAAGGAAAGGGGCACAAGAGGTAAACAAAGGCACGATTCTCATTCACATACCCTCTCCCCGCATACACGCTCCTCTTTCCCATCAAAGCAGGTTCAACTCAGGGAGCAGTGGAGCTTCAGAAATTTTCAAGACTCATTATCCCAGACATAACATGGGGTGGGTTTCAGGCTACTAAAGTTCACTGTGCAGCCCTGTGCTGTTATAAGGCTTGGAGGCAGCAGCAGGAAGAGGCCAAAAGATGGGCATGGGGCAGCACTGCTCACCCCCGAAAGCTCGAGTTTGGCAGGCAGGGCATTCAGAAGTTATTATGAGGTGGCCAGACCAGCAGAGGTGTGCTGTGAAAGCAGAGTTCTCAGTGGACAGGAACTTTGTGCTAACACATCACAACCTCCATAGGGGGTTTGTGCACATCATGCCCAAAGATCAAACAGAATTAGTTTCAACTCAACAAACAACTCCGGGATACATCCCAAACTGGACAATGAAGCAGAGGGCACCACGTAGATACTTACACAAAGACATGGGAGGCATTCTTATTAAGCAGTCACTAATAGGTATTCCGCATCAACTGTTTCTCAGACTCTGTTCAGGCTGAGAAGGTTTTGGAGATAAATGATTCAGACAAAGCCCCTGCCCTGACCAAACAAGATTTTAGGGTGGCGAAAGGGAAGTGGGCAAAACTCTGAAAGATGAAGTATTTACTCAAAGAGCTCTTCTTAGGAAGTTGAATTTTGGAAAGATTCACGGGAGACTGTTTATTGTGAAAAATTAAGATATTATTATGACAGATTTAAAAATGGCCAAAAATTCTTTTTTAAAAAATTTGTTTAATGTTGGGGTGCCTGGGTGGCTCAGTCGGTTGAGCGTCCAACTTTGGCTCAGGTCATGATCTCACCGTCCGTGAGTTCAAGCCCCGCATCGGGCTCTGTACTGACAGCTCAGAGCCTGGAGCCTGCTTTACATTCTGTGTCTTCCTCTCTCTCTGCCCCTCGCCCACTCATGCTCGCTCTCTCTCTCTCTCCCTCCCTCTCTCTCTCTGTCTGTCTCTCAAAAATAAATAAGCATTAAACAAATTTTTATTAAAAAATTTAAAAATTAAAAAAATTAATACAAATTTTTAATAAAAATTTGTTTAATGTTTATTTATTTTTGAGAGACACAAAGACAGACAGCAAGTAAGGGAGGGGCAGAGAGAGAGAGGAAGACACAGAATCTGAAGCAGGTTCCAGGTTGTGAGCTGTCAGCACAGAGCCCAACTCAGGGCTTGAACTCATAAATTGCAAGATCATGACCTGAGTCCAAGTCAGATGCTCAACCAAATGAGCCACCCAGGCGTCCAGCCACAAATTCTTTGATGTTCTATCTACCAAGAGGCTGTGAGTCTATGTTATTACCTCTCTGTGAATCTGAGTGGGCTTGTGACTCCTTCAATCACTGGAGTATGACAAAAGTAACACTGTGTAACTTCTAAGCCTGGGCCATTAAAAGAGGCCATGAAGGGGGTGCCTGGGTGTCTCAGTCAGCTAAGCGTCTGACTTCGGCTCAGGTCATGATCTCATGGTTTGTGAGTTCGAGCCCCGCATGGGGCTCTGTGCTGACAGCTTGGAGCCTAGAGCCTGCTTCAGATTCTATGTCTCCCTCTCTCTCTGCACCTCTCCTCCTCGGACTCTATCTCTCTCTCAAAAATAAATAAACATTAAAAAAAAAAAAAAAAGCTATAATCTGGGTCGTCCAAAAAGAATTTGGTAAGACATCATTCTCTTGTCTATATTCTCAGTACGGGGCTGACATTCCCATGATGCCATTCAGAGCTGTCCATGAAATCAATTTTGCCTCTTTCCCTTGGCATATGGTAAACAAGAGGTACTCAGTAGCTTTGCAGAATGATTGATAGGGTCCAAGGATTCAGGGGAGAGAGAAGAAATTCCAGGCAAAGCAAAGAGATCATGGTGAGTAAAGGTAACAACACTGGGGTCCCTAGGGAAAACAGAGTGGGCCACTTGGACCTCATTCTTAATCCTTTCCCCATCCAAACACTTTCCCTCAACATTCACGTGCTTGCATCCTTAGTTAGGCTGTTCTCATTACTTGAAAGGTTCTTTGCCCATCTGTCTGATGAACTCCTACTCGTTCTTCAAAGCCTTCCTCAACTGTCACATTCCCTGAGCCCTCCCTCATTCTGCTCCACTCCAAGTGGAATCACTCGTCGTACCCCCCCTTTCACTGCAACACGCTGCTCAACTTCTAGTGTAGCAGAATATTCTCCGTGATATTTAGTAAGTTTAGATGTCTATTTTCCTTGATAAACTGTGAGTTACCAGAGAGCAAGGAAGATTCCTATTCATCGCCTTATCTCCTGCTTGAGTGCCTATGTGCCAAACTCTAGGTTAACAAAGAAAAATGACTGCCTTTGAGGAGCGCACATAATTAAGGGGAGAGATCTAAAAACACAGTCACATAGCAATGTCACAAGAGCTGTAAGGAGGCATAATGAGATGATGTGGGAAGACAATCTCTATCAGAAGTAAATCAGGAAGTGGCACGAGGCAGGTGACATCTTAGGTAGGCCTTTCCAAATTAAGATCAGAAGGCTGCCTGGGGGTGGAATCTATGGAATCAGAGCTAAACAGGTCTAGGAAGGGAATGGCTAAGTAAGAGAACTCTGGTCAGGTCTGGTCAATCTTTTCCCTCCCTACTGTGGGAAATTCCCTGTTCAGGTCATTCCAAGTTCCCTTTTTACCACACCCAAAGCCACTCACAGTCATCCTTCCCAATTATAGCAACCATTTATGTCAGAAGGTACCTATCATTTGAAGATGCAACTCTTTATAAAATATGAGTCCATAATATGTGAAAATGCATTCAAACTGGTAGCAAAGAAATCAAAGTTAGAAGAAGGAACTACTTTTTTACCTGTCAAATTGTGAAGTATTTTCAAAAATTTACCATGTGTATCAGAGGAGAATCAGGGAAAAACTTTCTCCTTTCTGAGAGGCAGTCTGATACAATGTATCAAAAACTTGTAAATAACTGCACTCTTTGAATTAGAAATTCCGTTTATAGGAATTATCTTAAGAATACAAATCTTTGCTACAAAGATCATCACAGCATTATTTAGAATAGCAAAAAATAATAAACTACCTAAATGCCAAACGTTAGCATCAAATAAATTTGGTACTGCATTAAGTGTAACAGTTACCATTTACAGAGTGCTCACCATGTGCCTGGCATTATCATATTTAATACTACAGCAATCTATAAGGCAGACATATAAGTGAATGTTGACTGAGGCTTTTCCCACTGCTCCCAAAAGTAGCAAAGAGAATGCACAGCTAAGATTAGAGAGGAGGTAAATTTCCCACAAGGTAAAGACAGCAGTCTATAACTGGGGCTGGACTATTTCAAGAATTTGGTAAGAAGCTATGGTATGACACCTGCTAATAAAACCATCACCTGTGCCTCGGCACTGCCCTCTCTCCCCTCCACACTACACAAAGGAAGAGTAGAGAGGAGGAGGGGAAACCATGCCCTAGCAGGTAGTGCTGTGTTTTGGGGTGGTACTCTCTCTACGGAGGGTTCTTCTAAGAGAATCCATTACACAGATTAGAGGTGCCAAAAAAAAAAAAAAAGGCTTGGGGCAAGAATTTTTAAAAATTATAATGCTTAGTGATTATCTGCTCAGGCAGTTAACTTACAGAACTTCCCTGTGCCATTCTGGACAGGGAAAAGGGAAATGGAGTGCGAAGGGGCACCAATGCTATTCCCCCACTGTTTGGCATGGATGTGAGTCCCCTGGGTCAAGCGGTCCCATGGAAATTGTTGGCCTTGAGCTCTCTTATCAAATCCCCACCCAAGAGGGCTGTCAAACGAGCGAGTGGGGCCCAGCTGTGGGGTACAATAAAGGGAGGGACTGGCCTGACAGAGGCTGAAAGAACTTAACACCAGTTTCTTCTCCAGGTCTAGAGAACCTACCCTCTCAAGAACTCATAAGTGTAGACAGCACACACACAGGCAGTGCTGGTCAGGTAACAGTAAATGCCATCAAGGGGGACCCAACGACAGCCATTTAAGGGGTGCCTGGGTGGCTGAGGTGGTTAAGCACCCAACTCCTGATTTCAGCTCAGGTCGTGATCTCATGGTACATGGGTTTGAGCCCTGAGTTGGGGCTGACACACATAACCTGCTTGGGATTCTGTCTCTGCCCCTCCCCTGCTCTCTCTCTCTCTCTCTCTAAATAAACTTAAAAAAGAGAGAGAGACACTTATCCCTGTCCCTTTCCCTCTTGCCCATCCCTACACACAAGAACTGGAGCCTAGAAGAGGCAGAGCCCAGAACAGGCAGAGCAGAAGTATCCCAGACCATCCCTCCCCCATCCCGATACTCTCCAAAGGGAGGAACGGAGAAGAGGAGTATAAAAATAAACAGTATCTACCTTCTTCCACTTCATATCTTCAGAACCACAAGTATGGGCAGTAATAGGAGTAGGAAAAGCTTTCAATTGGCTATACTGAAATTTTAAAATGGTAGACTTTCAATAACCCAGAGTGACCAGAAGGCTGTGGCCTCTGCCAAAGGTATCAAGTGATCTGTCCCGTGGAGGAGAAGATCTTGATAAAGCACGGTTGGGAGTTCTGACTGGACAAAGATAAGCATTCATGTTTACACCCCTCTGAGTTAAAATTATTCAATTAACTGGTTAAAGTTACCATTATCTCCACTTCACAAATTAGGGAATCAGAGCTCTGAAACAAAGAAATTTGCTCAAGACTGCAAAGCATGTGGGAGGCTCAATTTGGCTTCTAACCCAGGACTAATCCCAGAGGACAAGCCTTTTATAGCACACCAGGATTTTTCAATATAGGGCCCAGCGGCATATTACCAGGGATGTGCAAATCCATTTCAAACAGTTTTCAAGATTTCACCTTAAGGGTGATCTTAAAATATATAAACATAATCTAGATCATTTGAATGATTATCTTACCAGAGAATGCTGCTATTTGATTACCAGCATTTGCATTCATAATCCTATTAATATCAAGTATTATGCTTTTTAATTTTCATACACTAATGACTAATGAGAAAAGACAGAGGTGATGGTATATAAATGTGGTCATACCAATTAAAAGCCAAACGGTTTCCTAAACAGACCAAAGTTTCACTGTAGTTCAAACACAGAAATGAGATGAGAGAGAAGAATGGGGCACAGAACAGACAGACTCCAGAGGAGGAAGGGCCATATTCACATCTCAAGGAGCAATTTAATTTCAGCAAAATACCCACTATTGTTAATGTGAAGTATATTGGTTCTGAAGCTTTGTTAATCTACTTTGGTTTTGTAATTGTAGAAGAGCTAAGAAGTATACATTCGTATCTCAGTTTTTGTTTATAGACACTTTCGTGACATAATAATAAAGATCATTTAATTCAACACCAAAAATCTGTAAAGATGTTTAAAGTGTCTTTATACGCCACACACTTGAGAAGTGTTGGGTTATGTTACTTTGCTGAAGCAGCCATTAAAAGCCATGCCTTAGAAGACTATTTTGTAACACAGGGAAATATTTTCAGTGTATTAACATGCAGCACACAAGAGGTGATACGGTCTTACTCTTTGTAAATGTACAAAGCACATACAAATATAGAAAAAAACAGACTGGGAAACACTAAAAAAATGTGTACACCATCGTAGGGGTATTACAGGTGCTCCTTATTCATATTGCTATTTGTTTTTTGTAATCCTGTGTTTGCAGTAAGTTAACTATGAGTGAAATTTAAGTATTACAAGAAAATAAATTTTTAATAGCCTATCCTATGAAAGTTCTCAAAACTTGTTGCTAAAAAACATTGCACCTTCAATCCACTTCAGCTCAAGCTCTTTTGTCTCCAAAGAAACATAACCAATCCTAAAGTAATATTTATTCAAAACCTAAAAGCACAGGAAGTACTAGTCAACCAATAACTCATTATTTTTTTAAGTAGGCGCCACACCGAACATGGGGCTTGAACTCACAACCCTAAGATCAGGGGTCGCATGCTCTATCTACCACAACCAGTAACTTATTGTGCTTTAGGTACCAGGGCTACAAGGGTGAACTAAGAATGGGGTGCTCTCCAGAAGCTAAACCAACAGTCACTGGTACTAGGGCATAAATAACAACACAAGAGCCAGGAAGAGGCTGGCTTCTGATGGGGAGGGCAGGATCAAAGGCGGCCACAAGGTGACACGTGAAATGAGTCCCAAGAATGTATCAGGAAATAAGCATAGCAATGTGACATGGAAGATTACCCAGCAAGTAAAATACAAACATAGGTCCTGTGAAACTGAACTCACTGACCACACGAGAGCCATCTCTCCTCTGCTCCAGCAGCACTTGTCTTTGCCATTTGTACTGCCTGACATACTAATTCAGGCATGTTCCCCAGCAAGATTATAAACTAGGAGGAGAATACTACGTACTTTGTACACTCTTACCATTTGTTATTGACAGTAATTTCTGCAAGACTTAAAAAAAATTTTTAATGTTTATTCATTTTTTGAGAGAGAGACAGAGAGAGAGAGAGAGAGAGAGAGAGAGCGAGCGCACGAGCATGAGCAGAGGAGGGTCAGAGAGAGAGGAAGACACAGAATCTGAAGCAGGCTCCAGGTTCTGAGCTGTCAGCAAGCACAGAGCACGACACAGGGCTCAAACTCACAAACCGCAAGATCATTACCTGAGCCCAAGTCAGATGCTTAACTGACTGAGCCACCCAGGCATCCCTGCAAGATTTCTAAAGGGCATTAAACTCAACACATTGTAGCCTCTGCTGGTATTCAAAGAAGTATACAGTATACACACCTATCCATTTTTTTCCCTCTAGAAAACTGTATCAAAAGATCAAAGCAACAGACTCATTCCTATAATCCTCCCAAGGATATCAGCCTGTCTACTATATATAAAACTTTACACTTTTCCTTGCTTTTGCAAGCCAGCAGAGCTCCAACCAGAACATTCTTCCAAAGCAGGCTAAGGAAAGACACACTGATAGCCAGTCCAAGAAAATCTTCCAAGTGAGTTGCAGTGATAGTGTATGATATCCAAATGCTGTGGCTCATCAGCTGGGATGAAATTCTCAGAAATTCCACCTCTATAACAGGGCTGTACAGCATATAACAGTGAATTAACTGGAAGTAACACAGATGTCTAACCAGAGGACATGTGTATATAAGATATGGTACGTTCACTTGCATGATATTTTTTTTAAGACTTATTATGTACGTGCCCAGCATTTGCTTTAAAATATTCCAGTAAAGAAAGAGTAAAAGGGATAGATAAAACAAATAGGATAAAACCTTGATAGTATTTCAAACTATGAATTGGTGGTCATGAGAACATTTTCTTTATTTTTGTGTATGACTGAAATTTTTCATCACTAAAAATGGGAAAAATACTATGTAGAAGTGAAAATATTCACAGTGGTAGCTTGTGGGGGCAGGGGAAGCAGAATACAAGTGACAGTTCATGTTGCTTATAACCATGTAAAATTATATGTATGACCAACCCAGCAAGCAGTAAGAGCCCCTTAACGCCCGTGTGAGTTTCTGGATAACATTTTTACTGAAAGAAAAGGATTCTTTGAGGAACTGGCTAATCTCAGGTCTGGATCAGGCAATGTACAAAACAAACCTGAAACATCTTGTCACACCACATAACAAACCATCGAATACTAGTAAGATCATGTCAAAGGGACTGAGAAGCCAACCTAAATATCTTCAGTCACTGGCTAAAGATTGTACAACATGCACATCAATAAGAATAACCAAGAGGGGTGCCTGGCTCAGTTGGTGGAGCACAAAACTCTTGATTCAGGGTTGTGAGTTCCAGCCCCAAGTTGGGTACAAAGGTTACTTAAAAGTAAAATCTTTTAAAATGTAAAACAACTTGAAAAGATTCAAACACATCAAATGTATCTAAATACGTGAGCTCATAATGATACTAAAAATACCCTAATTAACTGCTTTGAAGGGTACTATGGAACTCACTCTCTTATTTTTCACAACTGGCCAATAAACAAAAAGAAACAAGTTTAAAGCTGGGGGGCAGGGGAGGTAGCTGTTAAGAATAAATGACGGCAACTTTGCCTTCCTTGTAGCTAGTACTGGACAAGGCTTCATCTAGCTCTAAGTGGGAAGCTTATATCATCAGGTAGTGTGCTCGTAATCTAGCAAAAGGAGACTGATACAAGCCTGATGCGAGAATGCGGGGTTATGAAACAACACCATAAAAACAAGCCAAGAAGAGGGCTCACTTCAGGGGTTCCTGGAGGGTAAGGAGACACCTGAGCTTAAAGGGTTTACCACTTACTGCGAAGTTTTTCCAACATTTTTGAAATCGGGCTCCAGAATCTCACACATTGATCTTACATCCCCTAGCACACACTCGTTCCCCGGGGACTGGTCCAAGTGACAGCTTCAGGCAAATAAAATAACCATGTGGCTCTGCTTCCCTTCTCTGAGATCAGGAGAGCCGTGAGATGTTCCTTTCAGGAAAGGATTAACTCCCTAGAGTTGACAGAATATCTAGCTTAGGGGTTCCACTTACATTCTGATGTTATATAAAATTCAGGTCTGGCCCAAATTTGACAAGGACGTGAAGACCCTCATGTTCATGTTCGGAGCTCCTATGAGAGGGTTAACAATTGCAAATCGACACCAGCCCCTCCTGCCACATTCTCCATTATTCAATACCTACTCTGGGCTAGACACTGTACTAAGATTGTTTTCACTTGTTATCCTAATAAATTCTCAGACCCTGTGAAGAAACAGTACACCAGATTCACAGACAAGGATATAGGCTCAGAGAATCAAGCCATTTGCTTAGGGACCCAAAGGCCCTTGAAATACAAAGAGATCTTCTGAATACAAACAATGTCAACATACGACCGACATTTCCCATTGAAGGAGTGGCTATCTGAGAGGCAGAGACTCACTGAGTTAGAGTGATGTGCTTTATTAATAAATGTCATTCTATCACCCAAAGTCTTTCACGGACTATCCCCACGGCTGTTTACTATTCAAACCACTGATTTCCACTAAAGACTCCACTGTGGATGGAATTTCACTGCCTCCCCCCCACCCCATGTGCACTACCCCTTTCCCATTTTAACTGCTATGTTCCTTCTTAGGCCCTGATGTTTCTTTTTCTTTCTTTCTTTTTTTTTTTTTTTTCAATATACGAAGTTTATTGTCAAATTGGTTTCCATACAACACCCAGTGCTCATCCCTAGGCCCCGATGTTTCGAGTCTGACTCACATCCACAACTCCTACTCCAGGAAGCCCTGCCATCTTTTTCCATGCCCAGAGCTCTTGCCTTCATGAACATCCTTGCTACCTGGACCATATATCTCTATCCAAGGGCATTGCTCTGTTTCACATGTACACTTCTGGTCTCCCTAGACTGCTGGTTCCTTGAAGCCAGTGTTGAGAATTGATTTATTCCTTTGGGAAGATAAAGGACACAAAACATACTCTATAAATGCTTGTCAACATTAACTGGATGAAGGCAATAACCTGCTTGGGAACCTTTATTTCTCAGCATTTCCTATAAGCTTGAGGTTACCATATTCCATTATTCCCTTCCTGCTTGAGAAAGGCCAATGAGAAATAGAAAGCAACATCAAAGTTGTTTCATTAAGCAAAGGAGCAGGCGTGCATTCGTGCATTCCTGCTTTGTACAATTTTACTGCCTCTGGTCCTCAGATATCCCTGAAAGGACATTCCATACGCATTCAGGGCTATAGGGATTCTATCCTGTCTTTTCCCTTGGATGAGAAGTATTAGCTGGGCCACGTACTAACCCTTCACTAATGAGTTGTGTTCTTTTGAAATTGTGCTAAAATGCACGTATCCTAACATTTATCTTAACTATTTTTAAGTGTGCACGGTTCACTGGCATGAAGTAGTCACACTGTTGTGCTATCATCATCAGCACACATCCCCCAGAACTGCTTTCATCTTACAAAACTGAAACTCTGTACTCATCAAACAATAGCTCCCCATTCTCCTCTCCCTGAAACCACCATTCTACCTTCCCTCTCTATGAATCTGACTCCTTGGTGCTTCATAAAGCGGAATCATACAGCTTGTGTCCTTTCAAGATCAGTTTATTTTACTTAACATAACGTCACTAAGATTTATCCATGTTGTAGAATGTTCATGTGTCAGAACTTCCTTCCTTTTGAGCTGAATCATATTCCATGGTATATATTTATATAAAATACATTTTATTTATTCCTTCATCTGTTGATAGGCATGTGGTTGATTCCAAATGAGGAACTGTGATCCAATGCTAGTAACAAGAAGCTCAGAGACCGGCCCTGGGTTAGAGCAGTCTCTTTGATGTTAAACACTATCACAGAATCAATCCAGTGATTAGGACCACAGAACAGAAAGCCGCTAAAGGAATGTCCGCCTGGTTATCTGTCCCAGGAATGTGGACCAGACAGAAATTTTATTTAAACACTCAAAGAGTCTGTTGTAATAAAGCTCTGGCTTCTTAGGATGAACAAATCTTAGATTTGCTTATTTCTGAAGACCTCCTATTCCCTTGTTGTTGTTGTTCTCCTTCTCCTTCTTCTTTGTATCTTTGCTTGACTGAGGCCTAATTGACATGTGTAAGTTTAAGGGGTATAACATTGGCTCGACACACTTGTATATTGCATTATGACATACCACCACAGCATGAGCGAACACCTCTATCACATCACACAATTACCATTTCTTTTTTCTGATGGGAACATTTAACATCCACTCTCTTAGCAACTTTTGAGTATACGACATGGTATTTTAAGTACAATCACAAGGCTGTGCATTAGATCTTCAGAACTTAATTTTTTTTTTTTAATTTTTTTTTATGTTTATTTATTTTTGAGAGAGAGAGACAGAGACAGAGTGTGAGCAGGGGAGGGGTGGAGAGAGAGGGAGACACAGAATCGGAATCAGGCTCCAGGCTCTGAGCTGTCAGCGCAGAGCACGACGCGGGGCTCGAGCTCACAGACTGTGAGGTCATGACCTGAGCTGAAGTCGGACGCTTAACCGACTGAGCCACCCAGGTGCCCCATAACTTAATTCATTTTTAATTGGAAGTTTGTACCCTTTGACTAATATCTCTTCACTTCCCCCATGCTCTTAATCTCCAGTAACCACAATTCTACTATTTCTATGAGCTCAGCTGTTTTAGATTCCACATATAAGTGAGATCACACAGTATTTCTCTGACTTATTTCACTTAGCATAATGCCCTCAAGGTCCATCCACGTTGTTGCAAATGGCAGGATTTCCTTCCTTCTCATGGATGCATAATATTCTTGTGTGTGTGTGTATATGCACGCACACACGACACACACATCTTCTTTATCTATTTATCCACTGAAGGATGCTTAGGTTGTTTCCATATCTTTGCTATTGTGAATAATGCTATAATGAACATGGAGTGCAGATGTCTCTTTAACATCATGTTTTCATTTCCTTTGGATATACACCCAGAAATGGCATTGTTGGGTCATATGATACTTCTATTTTTAATTTTTTGAGGAGGTTCCATACTGTTTTCTTTTTAATTATAGCCATTCTGACAGGTGTGAGGTGATATCTCATTGTGGTTTTGATTTGCATTTCCCCGATGATTAACAATGCTGAGCACCTTTTCATGTACCTGTCGGTTATCTATACCCCTCCCTTGTTCTCCAACCCACAGGTTCTTTCTTGTCTACCTCTTCAGCCTCATAGGCCATTATCTGCATCACCCTGTAGATGGTCCAGCAACACCAAACTCTCTTTAGTGTCCCTGCACACACTCTGCAGTTCTTTGCCACTGGCCGCCACTGTCTGTGGTCTCAGTGTCTGGAAGACTTTCTTCTTCTGGCTTACTTCTAGTCATGGCCACCTCTCCAGGAAGCCTTTTCTTCTTCTTCTTCTGCATAGTCCCAGAACTTGAATGCTTGGCATATAATGGCTGCTTGATAAATTATTAAACTAATATATTTGTCACACTCACATTCCGTGTTGAAAAGACAAATTTAAAGAAAAATTCAAGACTAATGGGATTACAGGTAATTTTTATTTGTATTTTAGTATTATTCAAATTTTCTAATGATAGGCTGACTTTTCAAATTTACCTTAAAAAAAAATTAAGATTAACCTGATCAGGAATAAAATGGAGAAATCAGTCTACCAGATTTTAAGACTTCTCATACAGCTATAGTTATCAAGACTATGTGGTATTGGCAGTAGAACTATGGAGCAGAATAGAAAATAGACCCACACAAATATGCCCAAGTGATTTACGACCAAGATGCAAAAGCAATTCAATAAAGGAAGCATGGCCTTGTCAACAAAAGGTGCAGGGGCAACTGGGCGTCCATTGCCAAAAACACACAACAACACCAAAAAAATCTCAAAGTTTCAAATCTCCTACAAAAGTAACTAAAAAACAGATCATGGACTTAAAACTAAAAAATGTTTAGGGAAAAGAAGAAAAGCTCTGCAGCTTTAGCTCAGCAAAGAGTTCTTAGACTTGACCAAAAAAAAAGTACAACTCATAGAAGGAAAAACTGATAAACTGGATCTCATCCAAACTAAAAACTTTAGCTCTCCTAAAGCCCAGTGAAGTGGGTGAAAAGACGAGTTATAGACTGGGAGGAAATATTTGCAAGCCACATTATTTGACAAGGACTAGTATCTTGAGCATATAAAGTACTCTCAAAACTCAACCATAAGAAAAATAACACTCCAGGGGCACCTGGCTGGCTCAATCGGAGGAGCATGCAACTCTTGACCTCCGGGTCCTGAGTTCAAGCCCCACAGGGGGAATAGAGATTACTTAAATAAAAACTTAAAAAAGCAAACAAACCAAAAACCAAAAACCAAACAATTCTTACAGAAAATGGACAAAAGACTTAAAGGAAGACATTTGACCAAAGAGGACATACAGATGATAAATATTCATCTGAAAAGATGTTCAATATCATCTACCATAAGAAAGTGTAAATTAAAACTAGTAAGTGAACAGTTTGAGAAATGAATTATGGTACATATACCATGGAATACTATCGGGCATTAAAAAGAATGAACTAGTGATATATACAGCCACTTGGATGAATCTCCAGAGAATTATGCTGAGTGAAAAAAGCCAATCCCTCGAAGTTACAAACTTACAAATTCATTTATATAAGACTCTTGAAATAATAAAACATAAAAATGGAGAACAGATTAGTGGTTGTCACAGGCTAAGGATGTGGTGGGAATGCCTTGGTAGTGGATGGGACTATAAAAGGGCAACATGAGGGATCACGTGGTGATGGAAATGCCCTGTATCTTGAGTCTATCATTATCAATATCCTGATGGTGATATTGCACTATAGTTTTGCTAAATGTTCCCATTAGGAGAAAGTGAGTAAAGAGTACACATATCTCTTTTTACTATCTTTACAAATAGATGTGTACCTATGATTACCTCAGAGTAAAAGTTTAATTAACAACAACAACAACAACAAAAGCTTAGGCTTTGGGACAAAGCCAGGTGATGTTGGACAAGTCACATTCCTTCCTCATAGGGCTAAAATGATTAAATTAAAAGATCAATGGTCTAAGCACAGTGCTTGCCACAAAGTAAGCCATCAACAGACAGCCATTAAAATGACAATATTAAGAGTCATGGCAGTGGGGAGGGAGAAGTGTAGAGAAAACTATATTAAGATGACAGCACTAGTGGATTTGGTTGGTGAACGATTAGATGTGGAATAGTGGGTGACAGGAAGTCAAGGCTGATTCCGGTTTCACATTTGAGCAAGTGGGTGGTCAGTGGCACCATTTATTGAGCAGATATGGGATGAAGAATGAGAGTTTAGTTTTGGGTGTGGTGAGTTTGTGATGACTGGGAGACATTCGAGTAGAGATGTCCAGTTAACAACCGTATATGCAGGTCTGGAGTTGAGAACACAACTCTGGGATGGAAATTTAACTTGATAACAACCAGCATGCAATGCTAACTGAAGCCAGGAGAATGGACAAAATACTGAGAAGGAGAAAAGAGCCTAGACCATAGCCACTGTGACCATAAATGAGCTTCAAACTTTAAGGATTGGGTAACAAGGGTCAATTTAGCAAAAGAGACATATAGTAGCCAAAAAACAAACAAACAAAAAAAAACCAAAAAAAAAAAAAAAAAAACCACAAGGGAGAAAAGTCAGGCATTTATCATATCACTTAAGAATAAGGTGCTTCAAGAAAGAGGGAGTGGTCTACTGCGACTAAGCAGTGAAGAAATTAAAATGAGAAGTGAAAAAACAGATCTCTGAATTCTGTGACCTGGGTATCACTGGCACCTTTCAGAGAACAGCTTTTGTGAAATGACAAAGTAGGTTTCAGACTGGAACCAACTGACAAGAAGGGAGGAGAAATGGAAACAGTATAAACAACCATGAAGAAGCTTAGCTCTAAAGAAAAGCAGAAAGCACAGTGAGAAGGAAAGGATGGGATACTGAGGGAGGATTTTGTTAAAAGGAAGTGTGTTTACATGTTAATGGATAGAAATAGGTAGAGAGGGAAAGACACAGAATATCCATAACAGAAAGGGTAATAATGACTTGAACAGATAGGATGGGATATGATCCAAAGCACAGGTAGCAGGATTGCTCAGTTAGAAGGGGCACCTCATCTACTCTAAGAAGTAGGGAAAAGGAAAGGAATCATGCAGATGCAGGTAAATTTGGAAATCTGGTTGCAGTATGTGCAGACAGCTACCCTCTGATAGCTTCAGTGTTCTTGGTGGAGAAGGCAAGGTCATCTGCTAAGACTGACAGGATGGCTTAATTTTTATTCCGAGCATCAAATCCAGAGATACAGATATTTAATAAGCAAGGTGACTTAATAAAATAAACAATTAGTTTCCTCAAAGCAGTTGTTCGTTAGAATCACTACACAATTTTCTCCAAATTAGCCACTAGAGGGCAGTGCGGCTGTCCATAGTTTCTCTCTTTTACCCCAGTGAAATCAATAGAAAATTACAGAGCAGTGTAGGTCATAAAATGTTTTTCCTCAAGAAAATCTGGCTTCTGCCTTATATATGTGTGTGCATGTATATGCACACACACTCATACACATGCACACTACAGCATGATGGGAGGGCTGTTCCTCCCGCTAGCCTCCCACTGCAACCATATGATGATGGTCCAGAGGCAATACTCCCCATTTTCCAGAGGTCACTTTTTGTAATTCCCCCAAAGTGCACAGCAATACTGAATAGATCTTTACATCTTCTTATGCTTAATAAATTAGAAAAGGCTGACGAAAACATCCCTAAACCTAATCCCTGCTAACATTTGCTATGGCTTCAAGTTGTTTTTTCCTCCCTCAACCTACCACCTCTTCAAATTAGAGAGAGGTTTTTTAAAATTCATTGTAAATAGTTGCAATCTATTTCATGAACTTCTTTTCCCTTGATCTCAGATATGTGATATATTCTTAAAATGGAGACTTAATCCATGATACCACATGGCTATTGTATACACCAGAATAAGCAGCTATTTTAGGGTGTGTGTTTAGTAACGAGGCTGGGAAATAACTTGTTTCCTAGTTTGATTCTAATGAATTTGGGTCTCTAATGAACACAGGGAACTGGCAAAGTTTTAACTTAAAGCAAGGTGCAGAAATTCTCAATGCCCAAAAAGAAAAGATGTAAAGGCAGACTCTAACCCCAAGAGCTTGGGGTCAGACAACTCAGCCCAGTTTCAACTAAGAGAACTGAGCTCGCACTCAGTTCCAGTCATATCAACGGAACACATTACACCCAAGCCCAAGAGAAGTTGTTAGTAGTTTGATCAGATGTCCATGGGCTGGAGCTGCAAGGAAGTGGGAAAGCGGGTGAGGTCATCATAGGACTGTAGGATGTCAAGTACTTCAAATGGGTGAAAAAGTTGCTTGACCCCAAAGCCTCCAAATTTGTTTTTGAGCTAAAGTTGCTTGGGAACAAAAATACCAAAGAAATGGGTCGTAAAGAAAGTCTGGGTGACAGAGTTGAAGTAGTCATCAAATAGACATATGGCGTCAAACTGTTTGCAAACTGTATCAAAAGCAAAGTTTCAAGGATCTTTAGGGTAGTGTGCTCTAATTCGAAAATTAAGAGTCACATTTGTCACTGGATACTCTATTCCACTAGCTGGTATGTTATTACACTTCGACTGATAGCTTTCTTAAGCTCTTTGGGGCCAAAAACTTTTTGTTTTGTTTTTTATAATTATAAAAACATCCATAGCAAATTACTCATCCTTAACCTAATATAAAAATTCACCTTTCCTAATGAGCTGATACAACTCTGAAAAGGGGGAACGTTTCTTTCCTGGCAGTTATAATGCTTTGGCTCCTTGGACATCCCTGAAAAACGAACGTAAGAACGAAGATGAACCCTCCATTGCCTCATCTTTACTGTATTTTAAATCTAGGTCCACTTTGGAAAGTCACTGTTAGAGTCTTCCCAGCAAGTGATTTAAATAAGAGCCTGCTCTCATTTACATACACACACACACACACACACACACACACACACACACTTGCACTCCCCAACAACATTTCCTTTGAAAAACAGAATGTCACTTCCTCAATCCAGAGGCCAGAAGTCCCTCAGTTCTGATCTGGGGAGCCAAGACAGGAAACTCTGCTAAGCTTCTGCCTCTCCCCCCATGGACAGCCACTGGTGCAGCTGACAGAGGGCAGGGTCTGTTCAGAGTTCCCTTGATGCACTGCAGCTGGAAGGCAACAGCTCACTTTCGTGCTGTGGGAATGATCCCAGAGAGGCCAGCACCAGGAGTCAGTTTAACAAGGGCATTTCAAAGGAAGTGAAAACGGAACAGAAGAGAGACCTTGACACCTTATACCGACCTTACTTCCATTTCCAAACGCCTGCAAACGGCCCAGAGTTGATTGTAATTACTACCATCGTGTACTTTGACCCCACCAGGCAAGGCACTGGATGGGGGGGGGGGGGGGGACGAGAGGGGCGGTTAGCCAGACCTCTTCACCAGGCGGCACCAGACTGTATCCCACCTTCCCCTCGCTCGATGTTGCCAGTTTCTCACTTGGAAGGGAGAAGCTGTCCCAGCGATTTCGGTAAACACCGTCGGTCAGCACCACCTGGCAACTGAGAACCTTGATTTCTCCCGACCCCAGACACCAAGGACGACACAAAATCCCGGCCAGTTATACCAGACCAAACTGCAATGTCACCATCGTGGGATGGGGTGGGGGGATGTCTGTGAGAGACATACGGAATGAAGGGGGACAAACAAATGAGTCACTTAATACAAGAGCTGCACATGCCGCTGACGCTGCCCGTGATGCAGAGGCTGTGGACTGGAAGGAAGCAGGCGGTCACCGGGAGGGGCGGGCAGAGAAAGGGAAGGGGGAAAGGGTGTGAGGGGCCTCGCCCTTTGTGGGGGCCGGACCGAGCCGCCCCGCAGCCTGCGCCCCCCTTTCCCGCCCACTCCCGCAGCCCTGCAGGCTGAAGCCGCTCGGGGTTACTATGGTCCCCCAGCCCCGGGAATCAACTCTCTCGGTCTCCAAAACAATCAATACAAACTTCGATACCGTATTTAGTTTACAGGGAAGCTGGCTGGGGAGGCGCTGCCGCCGCGCCCGCCCGGCGAAGAAGGAGCCGCAGCCTCAACCTGCCCGCCCGCCCGCCCGCCCGCTCCGCCCCTCGGCCGCGCACCTGTGACAGGTGTGCAGGTGCCCCACACAGCCCCGAGTCGCGGGGCGCGCGGGCCGCTCCTCGCCCCCCGGGGCCCCCAGGGCCCGCCCTCTCCGTCGGCGACGCCCCTCCCGGAGCCCCCAGCCCCTGGGCAGGCCGCGGGGCGCCCTCCACCCGCGCCCTCGGCGGCCGCACCCGCTCGTCGCCCGCACTCACATAGCGCCTCAACTTCTTCTCGGGAGGCGATTTCCTCAGCCAGCCGGTGCACACCACGTCGCCGCCGCCGCTCATGCTGCCGGCCGCCTGGAGCCCGCCGCGGGGTCGGGCTGACAAGGGCGCGGACGCGGGCCGCTGGGTCAGCCGGCCGGCGGTGCGCAGCTCACGGGGGAGGGGAGGGGC